>NC_143129.1:102648757-102950239 GCF_059928025.1 Delphinapterus leucas
TACAAGCTAAAGAGAAGATGTCCCATTTTATATATTAAAGAGATGATCTGAAAACCAACTGAAATTCTTTATTTGGTAGATTTCAAACAGATTAGAAAACTTTGTTATCAACTTTTAAAAGTGAGCAGATATTCATTTATATGGGTAAGATCATATGATGAAAGTGTTACTAAAAATACATATTCAAAATGCTCTCCCTGTAGCAAGGGTTGGCAAACTATACCCTCTTTCTGTAAATAAAATTTTATTGGAACAGTCACACCATTTATTTATGTATTGTCTATGGCTGCTTTCATAGTACAATGGCAGAGCTGAGTAGCTGCAACAGAAAGCATATGACCTGCAAAGCTGAAAATACTTGCTATCTGAACCTTTACAGGAAAAAAATGTGTTGAACTCTGCTCTACAGCATCAATTCCCAACAAAAGCAGTTTACTTTCACACTCATGTTTACCTCAGAGTTGGATTGTGTTTATTTTTTCTGATAATATTTTCTAAGTATACTATAGAAAAAGCTGTGTGTCATTTCAGAAAAGGACAAAACTCAAACAGCAAATTTCAAACACTTTCTAACTCATCTTTAAGTTTGACAACCTCCTGAGGTAAAAGAGGCATGTACGGTTACACTACCTCTCATTACAAAGTATTGTAAAGATGCTACTATTTAAGATAGTATAGCTTGTATATCTACTTAACCTGGTTTAGGTAAAAGTGTAATTCATGGCAACATAATGCAAGCAAACCAGTGGCAGTATGACTGTCAACCTCTTCTAGACCTATAACCACCACTCTTTCCTCAGAATATATCTTTTTTATTATTAATGCATCTGACGTACAAACTGAGAGCATCGATATCAATTCATATATTAGCAAAATTTAATTACTTTAATTAAAATAGAATTTTTTTTGGTAGTGTTGCGCAGCTTGTGGGCTGTTAGTTCCCCAACCAGGGATCGAACCCAGGCCCTTGGCAGTGAGAACACAGAGCCCTAACCCCTGGACCACCAGGAAATTCCCCTTAGTTGACTTTAAAAATCAAAAATAGATAGGTAGATACGTAGACAGAAAGAAAGAAAGAGAGAAAAGAAAGAGAAATAAATCCTATTCTTTCTATATCCCAATAGACAGGTCAGTGCATACCCCCAAGGGTATATATATATAGCCACTCTGTAGACCTCTAATCCATATCCCTGAAACTAAAATTTTTATATACAGTAAATGAAACATCAGAATACCTAGAGTGTATCAGCTTCCATAAATAATTGCTCGGTTTGCTAAAATTAGCTTAGCACAGCAGCACATGGTGTGTTTATCTTATTCCTCATACACAAGGAATACTTTACTCAGATTAGCCATTTCCCTCTTGCAGGCAATTAAACTGGCAAGACGAGTGATTAAACTATTACTGTAAACTAAGTTTTTCTACCCCATTCCCTCCACTCAATCTATATAATCTTGACTCCTAATCAAGGAATCTTTATAAATATTTTCTTTTAAAAAATAGAAATTGTAATTTGACCAACCTATATAAAAAATGGAAGAATTCCAGGTTTAGGGAATAATGATTTTATTCATTATTTGCCACTAAAAGAGATAGGAAATACAGGGCCAGGCTATCATTTGGCTAGAAAAGATAATTACGCGGTCTTGTACTTGTTAAATTACAAGAGTCTATAGAGATATTAGCCTTGAAAATGCACAGGATTCATTTCTTAGGGAAAAGTGAAAAGGAAGGCAACATGAAGAAGGGGTTGGTGAAAGAACCAAAAATTGCCAGAGCTTTTCTTTACACCTAATTGGTCACCAAGTCTTATGAATTTTAAAATGTCTCATACTCTGTCCCTTTTTTTTTCAACCCTGATGTAGTTAAACCAGACATGTTTTTAAAATAGCCTTCTCCATGATTTCTTGTCTCCAATGTCCCTTCTCTTCATCTTTCACAGTATAATTATCTTCTAAAATAATACAATGACATCATTACTGCACGAAAAAAATTCGACATGTTCCCATTTATATCATTTGGATGAATTTACTGGCTTTAACCAGAGTTACAGAGTCACCATATTCTTATTTTATAAACCCTTCAGAGTTCCCTCTTCAAATAGCCTGGCTAGCTTTAAATGGCACTTTAGTAATCAACCAGCAAGGATTTATTAGCTGTTGCACACTGCACTAGGTTTGTAATAATTTCTATCTTCACAGATAAACTCCAGTTGGACACTATAAGCTTTTAGACACTGCTACATCCTTAAGCACTTAACTGTTCTATGCCCATTGAGTAATCAGAAATCAAGGAAAGGAGATAATAACAAATTAAGGAAAAGCTTCATGGAGTAGGTGGAATTTTAGCTGAAGGTTGAGAGGGAGGCAACACATAAAATGATAGCAAAGGGATTTAATAGATATACAGGAATCTGACAGGAGTGGAGGTGTAAGAACAGGCATGAGAAAAGCCACTGGGGAGGGAATTAACAAGGGAACTGGAAAGATATAGGACACCAATAATGAGGAACAATGAGATAAAATCTTGGCTAAGGTAGACATTATAGAATGTCCTGGAAGCCAGGCAGAGGTGTTTAAATTTGACCTTATAAACACCAATTAATAAAAAGAGAAGAGATGGCATAAGAAGATTATTTCAGCATCCATATTCAGGCATATGGAAGAGACAGGCAGGCAAGAGGAGACATCTGGAAAGAAATTATAGGGCTTAAAAAGAGACTTCAGTTAAAGAGAAAAAATCATCAAAGAATAGTACAAAGTTTCTAGCCTTGGAAACTATGAAAATGGAAAAGTAAACAGGGAAGCTGAGAAGTAAAGAACATTTGAGAATTTTGAGGAGATGGTTTTGGACATGTTAAATTTAAGCAAATCTGACTGGAGCTATCCTAAGGTTCTTCCATAGCATGATACTAGGATGAAGCCAAGAATCGATGGTGAGAATAGACAGGTATAGCGATCTAGCAATGCCTTATATCTATTTAGGGCTTTAAAGCCATTTATTATTCATTTTGAGCCTCAAAACTCAGGAAAGTAGAAAAGCAGAAATTAATACCTTCATATCACAAATAAATTAATGTTTAGAATTAATGTGACTTGCCCAAAGTCAAACAATTTGTTAGCAGCAGAGCCAGGAAAATTCTAGTTCCCTACTCTTGCCATTACACTCGCTTGCTTCCAAGAAGCAAGCAAAGCTCAAGGCCTTTCTTCCAAAAGGAGTCATCAGTATGGAGGCAACAGCTGAGGCCATGAGAATGTATACTTCTTTGAGGGCACGAGAACAGAAAAAGAAAGGATTCCTTGCAGATATACACAATTAAAATGTGGAAGAAGAGAGCTCAGCAAAAGACACCACCAAGTTGACAGGAATACGTAAGAGTGTAGGAAAAAAAATTAAAACCAGAAAACTGCAGAGTCAGGAAAGCCTAAGTACTCAGTGATCTTAAATGCTGAAGTTGGAAGAAGATAAAGATTTGGCATGGAGGAAACACATTTGATGGACGAAATTTCTTTTAAAAATTCAGCTCTTGAGAAATTCAGGGAAAAAAAATTTCTTCAAATGTTTACTACTATCAACATTCATTTGGTACAATAATAAAGGGGACTGTATTTTATTTTTCATACATTAAACTTCTATTGACTACTTCACAAGTTATATTAACATAAATAAGTGTGAAATGCTTTTTTTTCAATGCTGAAAAATATAAAGTCTAAGAAAATAAAGCATCTATTTGATAAGTCTTATAGAAATATAATTTGATCTTTTAAATCACAGCTCAAATATATTTCAACACAACCTGATCAGTTATTTCACTTTTTCAGCAAAAAAATATTTTCAGCTTTTTAACCTTCTCCATAGTTGAGAGGCTTTTGACAAACATAAATAATAGTTTACTTTTTGCTGTGATCTATTTTACTAATTCAAATGTCTGGTAAAGGAAAAGAGCGAGAGCTATAAAAAAGCAAAACTACAGATATACCCAAAGGAAAATTACTTATGAAGCAATTTCCCAAGTTTTAATAGTAAATGCTAATGGAAATAATACGGTCAATCTTCCGATTATAAATGCAACTTCTGTCTTAAGTGGAAGTTAGAATGCAAAGTAAAGTGAACAATTTTATTCTCATTCTAACATGACAGATGTAAATAAAACATTTTCAACTAAAATCCACTTTCATTAGTGATATTGTTTAGAACAGAGCAACGTCTTCGCACAAATCAGGTTTAGAAAGGTCCTTGGAAATGATGTCTAAAAGTTAAAAGAAATTTTAACATGACTATGAATTAAAAATGTAAAAGACACAGAGCTAATCAAATGACTTACTACTGACCTTGTTCAAGTCTGAAGAGGGTCTTTTCCAGCTTTTCCATTTCGTTCAGAAGTAAAATCCTAATCTGTTTACTGTGTCCCATTTTGGCTTCTAGAGGATTTGAAATCTTTCAGAAGAATGAAAAGAACTCCGAAATCGAATGAGGTACCCCTACGAAACAAAAAAGGAATCAAGATAAAGAAAATAACTGTACCTTAGATTCTCTAAGGCTGACAGCCACACTTACATGTTCAAAATGTGTTTTAACCCTAGCAGAGCAACGAGAAAGAATGAATCTTATACATAAGATCAGAAAAAGCAAATTGATAGTTGTTTCCTCCCTTCGAGCACAAGACCGAAGCAAAAATTACAGTTTAAAAAAATGAAGTATTTTTACATAATCAATACGTTTTGGAAAGCCTGGAGCTGGGTGGGGGGGAATGGGGTAAAATTCCCAGTCCCAAGCCAACCGGCTTCGAAGACTTTCATATGGCACTTCTGCTTACAAGAGATTAGCCTGCTCAAAGATAACAGGTGGGAGATCTCCCCATTCCCAAATTCGGGTCGGAAGCCACCAATGGGGAGATGAGAACAGAGGGAAGCAGTTGTTGTCCCTAGAATAGCTGCCGTGGACACAGAACGTACATACAGAGCTATAGATAGAAGGAGCGCATTTCCCCAGGACGCCAGCGGCATTCCTAGCACTTACACCGAGCAAGTTATACGTGCCGCTTCTGGGACACTGCAGGGCCCGCGACTCTGCTGTTAAAACAGTCGGGGGAGGAGACGCAAAGGAAAGTTAAAGGGAAAAGGCAGGCTGCCCAGGCGCAGAAAGAAGCCGCCGACGAGGAGGGCCGGGCGCCGTGAAGGGCAAAGGGAGGGGCGGCGGCAGCCGAGGCAGGGCCGAGGCCGCTGTGTGAGTGACAGAAAGCTTCTCCGTGACTCCGCCTCGCGCCGGTCCCCGAGGAGACCCTCGAACCCCACGGGGCCTCGAGAGCACACAGCCGGGGTGGGAGCTGACAAGTCCCTTCGCCCACTTCCGGGAATCTCCGCACCTGCGCGCCCCAACCGGTAGTCTCGCGAGAGTCCGGTCGCGGGCTGCCCGGGTGTAGGAGGTGGCTGAGGACCAGCCGGCGGGCTTCCTTTTTTCTCGCCCGGAGGAAGGTGAGACGGCTGGGGCGTGCGTGCCTCACCTTTCACAGTCTGCGAGCGCATGGTTGAACGTTAAAATGCCGCGGTAGGGGGCCGCGAGCTAGTTTGAGCTGCACCACAGCGTCGTTTTGTGGACCCGCTGAATGGCGGGAGGCAATCCACCTGGCTTCCTGTGCCATTTCTACCACATTATGTTTTGTGTCTTCGTTTTGACTTTGTTACGTGGCCTAAGTTTTCTTGGCCTAAATTCCCTGAGCCTTGATTTCCCCGTGTCTAAAATGAGGGGCCTGGCTACAGTCTCAGACATTCCATCCTTCGCGTGTCCACATTTCTAGTCCTATCACAGAGCGGGCCCGTCTTCCTGAATACAGACATGTAAGGACTAGGTGGGTGAAGTGTGGCCAGTCTGTGAACGACCAAGGGGCAAATACACGTGTGTTTACAACGTCTGGTTGCACCTAATGTACACCGCGTAGACTTGAAGATCGTCTGAGACTAAGAATCTATATTGGCTATAGCTGCACATATTTTAGGCCAGACATTCAAGACATGGTGCAGATGCCTGAGGAGATTTTATGCCTGAGGGAAAAGGAAAGCCCATTTTTCAGGGCCTTTGGAGGGCACCTAGGGATCATGAGAAAATGGACAAAAGGTCTGGAGTGTGGAGAAGAATCTTGCTTTCTTTACTGTGGAATTACTGTAGGTCCAAGAAGAATAATGGGTTAAAAACTAAAGATACTGAAATGTTTGCTTGTTTCAGTAGTTTTCTGAGAATGGCTAGTTGCAAGTGGTGCAAAACTGAGTTTGGAAACCCACAGCTCATTTGTTCACTCAACTGACATTTATTGAACATCTACAATTTGCCAGGCACATAGGTGCTGGGAATGCGGCAATGAAACAAAGTCACTGCCCTCATGGAACTCCTACATGTGATTGGTAGCAGACAGATAAATTAAGTAAATTACATACAATAATTAAAGGTCATAAGGCATAAAGCTAAGAAGGGGAAAGTATGGAAGAATCAGGAGAGGGTGGTTTGCAGTTTTAAGTACAATAATGAGTAAAGGACTTGCTGGTAAATTGACATTTGATCCAAAACAGAGAAAGAAGGTAGAGGATATCCAGGGCAGAGGGTTATACACATAGGTACAGGAAGTGCAAGGGCTGGGAGGTAGGAGCATACTTGGTGAATTCAAAGAGGTCACTGTAGCTGAGTGGAGTAGAGGTAAAAAGTTAGGACAGATAGATGGGGAGGGGTGAGTGGCCTAAAAGGCTTTGTAGGCCATTGCAAGGACCTGCGCTTTTGCTCTGGGGAAAAGAGCCATTGGAGGATTTTGAACAGAGCAGTGACGTAATCTGACTGACTTTTAAAAGGGTAACTCGGCAGCTTTATAGGGAATAGCTAAATGAACCTTAGGGTGTGGTTAGGAAGGAAGCAAGGAGACCTGTTAGGAAGCTATTTCAATTATCTAGGCAAGACATAGTGGTGTGTGTGTGTGTGTGTGTGTGTGTGTAGCAGTGAAGGTGGAGAGAAGTTGTTGAACTACGAATCTATTTTAATGGTGAAGCCTACACCACCTACTGGTGGAGAGAAAGGAGTCAAGGATGATTTAAAGTTTTTTAGCCTGAGCAACCAGGACATTATTTCTGTCCAACAGAAATATAATATGCCACATAGGTAATTAAAATTCTTCTAGTAGCCACATCAAAAAAAAAAGTAAAAAGAAACAGGTGAAATTAATTTTAATAATATATTGTATTTAACTGTATCTTAAACATGATTTCAGCATGCAATCAGTATAAAAGGTTATTAATGAGGTATTTTAGATTCCTTTTTTGTACCGTCTTCTAAATGTAGTGTATATTTTACGCTTCCAGCATGTCTCAATTCTGATAGCGACATTTCAAGTGCTTGATAGCTTCATGTGGCATGTGGACAGTGCAGAAGAAGCTGTCATTTAGTGAGAGAGGAAGCAAAGGGGAGGGGCAGGATTGGAGGGTGAAATTCAGGAGTGTTGTTGTAGACTGTCAATAAGCAAGTGAAGATGACTGTCCACTTCCTTGAGATGACCATCAAACATCCAAGTGGAGATACTGAGTTACCATTTGTAGCCCTGGTCTCCAAAGGAGTGTTTTTCAAATTGTGAGTCGTAACCCATTAAGGGTTGTAAAATTGATTTATTTGTTGCAACCAGCAATTTTAAAAAAGAAATAAGAAAGCTCTGAATGCACTGCATCTAATAAAAGTATTGTTTCACAAAACTTCTGTTTCTATTACTTATGTTTTGATATGCTGGGTCATGTATTCCTCCTGGGGGGTCAGGGTTAAAAACAAGTTTGAGAGCCACTGTGTGAAGTCATAATAATTCATGATTATGAAATGGTGCCTGGGTTTGAATCCCAGCTCTGCCTCTAACTAGCTGTGAAGCTTTGGAAGATACTCAACTTCTTTGTGCTTTGGTTTTTCCAACTGTGAAGTAGGGATAAAAATAGTACCTACTATTAATTAAACAAGGACCTAAGAACTGTGCCTAATACATACTAAATACTGTGTAAGTACACATATCAGCTCTGACCCTGTTGTGAAACATAGTCCACATTTATGTTTGTCTTCAGTCTCTCCTTTCCATACCCCCTTTGGATTTCAGGTTTTCCTATTACTGTGTCATCGCACAGCCCACCTGGTGATCACTCTTCACCAGGGCTCCAAAATTAGCCTTGCCTGCTGTCCTTCCTCCAGCAAAACACTCACTTCAGTGCCCAGCGTTTCAGCCAGGTATAAGAAGTAAAACAGATTGATGAAGTGAATTGCTTTAGTTGTGAATTCTTCTTAAACAAACGCTTAAATTTAAAAAGAAGATTTGTTAATCCAAATGGCCTTAATTTGGGAGATTTCATGTTGTGAAAGAAAGTGAAGAATGTTAAGTAATGAAAACATTATGATTTAATGTGATGTGTCTCTAAGATTAAATTTATAAGCAACATATTATCCTTCTTAAAAAGAAGGCATGCTATTTGCGAAGTTCTTGGAATGCCAGTGAATTTGCAGTCTAGGGCAATAGTGGTGCCATGTGCCGCCTTCATTTTGGTGAACATTTGTCATGTGCCTGTCCTGTGCATGACAGCGAGCTATATATACACAATAATCTCATGCTGGAGTTGTTAGGAGAAGACTCTCCTTGAGGAACAACTGATGGATGATCTCAGCTATTTGGCAGAGACTCTAGTGTTTTCTAAAACATTGATATTAATGCAGCTGGCGAGTGGGAGAAGGGCTGTGGTCAGAAGGGGCTTTCTTCAGGTTTGTGTATGTATGTGTATGTTTTCTGAAAGGAAAGGAGTATTTGGGGATATTATTTATGGTTAGGTCCCAATTCTGTGATCTTCTGGGTCTGAAGTAGAGGGGCTGCCTTATTTGGTTTTTATATTCAACAGTATTTTCTGTGTATTTTGTTTTGTAGCAATAGTATACTGATATTATTAATAGTTTTATCTTATAAAATTTGGAACTGTGTTTCCAAAATCCCTTCTAAGGTGAATAATTTATTCTGCATGTTTTGAAATATCCAGATATAGCCAGTGAGGAGAAGAAGGGAAGATAGGAAAGGAAATAGAATTGAAGTCAGAGAGGTGTGGAAAAACAGTGATTTTTCAAAAAGGAAAGAGTACAACATCTCCTTTGGAGATAAACAAACCTCAGATTAGTTTCAGTCTCTCTGAATTACAGTTGATTCATCCATAAAATGGAGAGAACAACACCTCACTTGTGGGGTCACTGTGAAGAGGAGATGAAATAATGAAAGCATTTTAAGTGTCATTTGGGGACTTCCCTGGTGGCGCAGTGGTTAAGAAGCTGCCTGCTAATGCAGGGGACACGAATTCGAGCTCGAGCTTTGGTTCAGGAAGAGCCCACATGCCATGGAGCAACTAAGCCCGTACGCCAAAATTACTGAGCCTGTGCTCTAGAGCCTGCGAGCCACAACTACTGAGCCCACGTGCCTAGAGCCCATACTCCACAACAAGTGAAGCCACCACAGTGAGAAGCCCGCTCACCACAAGGAAGAGTAGTCCCAGCTCGGCGCAACTAGAGAAAGCCCACACGCAGCAATGAAGACCCAACGCAGCCAGAAATAAATAAATAAAATAAAATAGTGTCATTTAGCATTTAGCAAAAATTAGGCTTTTAATAAGGATAGCCTTAAAAAAGAAGGGGTGATGGGGACTTCCCTGGTGGTCCAGTGGATGAGACTCCGTGCTCTCAATGCAGGGGGACTGAGTTTGATCCCTGGTGGGGGAGCTAGATCCCACATGCATGCCACAACTAAGAGTCCGCATGCCGCAACTAAAGGTCCCTCATGCCGCAACAAAGACCCGGCACAGCTTAAATAAAATAAATAAATAAATATTAAAAAGAAAGAAAGAAGGGGTGATGACTAGTTGCCTTTGCTGGGTCAAAGATGGCCGTCAGACAAAGTAGATGAAGAGGATTCTAGGGCATGGCAGAGACAAAAGACATCACTGAAAGGTCTCTTACTCCATGAAGTATAAAGGTGAATTCAAAGAACAAAGTCAGAGCCCAAGTTTTCAGCCTAAATTGTACAAAACTGAGGAAGGGTGGAGGCTAAGAATGAAGTAAGTGTTAGTTGGTATATAGTAAATATTTGTTTGAAAATTTATTGAGATGTACATATATAGAGGGAAATATAGTTGTATTTCTATTGAAACAAAATATCTTGGGCTCTTAGAGCTAACATAGGAAAAGTCATTAAAGAATTCCTAAGCATTGATATAACAAATTAGCCCAAAGCAGTGCATGGAATGCTTGGAAAGCATGATAGGAGGAACTTCAAGAGGGCATTTTTAGTGGTGATCTTTTCTTTATTCTTAGATCTTTAAAAAGTTCTTTGGTCTCCAATTTAATGCTAAATCATTTTCCCTTGCAAGTAAATTTAACTTTCTGTTAAAATAGTGGCTGCAGAGTTTCCATATAGGAGGGTTTAGAGTAGGCAGTCTGGTTGAGGAGAAAGGACAAGGAAGAGGACCTTGAAGTTAATTTTCTATGTTTGTCAGGGTGACTACAGCTGCATATGACAGAAAAAAACAAAACAACAGTGGCTTAAACTAGAGATGAGTTTATTTTTTTCTCACATAAAAGTCCATAGGTGAGGTGAGCAATTCAGAGCTGGCATGGCAGCTCTATAACATCATCAGGAAGCCAGACTCTCTCTAGTTCACAGCTTCCTTCCTCTTATTATGTGGAACTCATCATAGTACAATAAGGCTGCCAGAGCTCCAGCTATCATATCCACATTCAGGGAACAGAATGGAGGAAGAGGAGAAGAAGGGTGATTTTCCTACCTTTAAGAATTCCTGGAAATACTACACATTTCCACTTGCATCTCACTAGCCAATATTTAGTCACAAGGTACATGCAAATGCAACCTTTATCTAGTCAGCAGTGAGACTACCCAAAACCTGGGTTCTGTTATTACAGAAAGAAAGAATGGATTTTGGCAGATAACCAGTAGTCTCTGACACAGTTTGCATGGTACTTTATTTTTTACTTTATTAGAAAGCAATACAGTTTGGAGCACGGGGATGGAAGGCTCAGGAGGAATGTCTCCAAGGGGGAAAAAAAAAACTTATTATGTAACATGCCTGACTGCACTGAGAGATGTTTCACAAACATCTCACAGTTTTCTGTCAGAAAGCCTAGGGGTGAATCAATCAATGATTCACTTGCTAAACAAACAAACAAAACAAACGGGAGACTACGGCTTTATATCTGTCAGCCAAATGAGCTTGCTAAAACTAAACTTCAGAACTGGCCAACTTTCCCTTCACGTCACAAAGGACTGGGGTAATCATGCTCACTGCATGTTTATTCCCAAAGGGAAGAAGGGCAGAGGTGAGCCAAGCTCACCCAGTTATTCTTCCCAAATTCATCAACTGGGTAAGTCACTCTGCCTCCCCAGGAATGGAGTAAGTTAAAGAGCAAAGAGAAGCGAGGAGTTTGTTTAGGGAAGCCCTTTCTTTAAAGAAAACAGAATTAGGGAAAGCCATTCTTCTTCAGGCATTATGCAAGTCATTTAACCTCTTTTGTGCCCAATTCCTAAACTGTAATCTTTCTTCCAAGGATATGCAAAAATAAAATATATAAGATGTTTTGAAAATGAATATATGCCCTATAAATAGCTAATAACAAGTAATATTTAGTGAGCATCTAGGAGGTACCAGGCACTGTTCTAAGCCCATTACATGTACTGATTTAATTCCCAAAACAACACTGTCATTACCCCCAACTTAAAGACAAGGAAACTGAGTCCCCAAGTTTAAGTAACTTGCTTAAGGTCAGATAGTGGAAGAATGTGATTTCAATTGCATTCTCAGTGATTCTGTTCAGTAAACTCTAAATCTGAGGGCACTAACATTATCCCCATGGCCTGGTAATCAATAAAGTTTTTAGAAATTAAAGTTGGATGTTGCTTACTTTATCTATGGCAGTGTCAACAGTGAGTTTGTTTTCTTGCTTCTATGGATTTTCTAGCTAATTTAAGACAGAGTCATCTCAGGACAGTTCCTTCAGTTACCCTGCCTTCCCCTCCCTCCCATGGGTCTGGAGTAGATGCTCCCTATCTATGATCCTTTGTTGTATATGTTGTGTTATGTTGTATGATAACTGCTCCCTTTCCCACTGGGGTCCCTTAGACAGGGGCTGTGTTTTCTGTCTCTGGATGGCAAGTTGTAAAGTTATTTACACTTTTTAGATACAATAAGAGAACCATACTTTATTCTTTAAAAAATTTTTTAATACATTTTATATTTTAGAATAGTTTAGAGTTAAGAAAATAGTTGCAAAGAAAGTACAGAGTTCCTGACTACTTCACACCCAGTTTCTATGTTTCAATATGTTCCCCTATTGTTAACATAGTAAGATGCATTTGTTACAATTAGTGAACCAATATTGATACATTATTCTTAACTACAGTCCATATTTTATTCATTTCTTTTTTGTGATGGGAACAATTTAAGATCTAGTCTCTCAGCAACTTTGAAGTTTATAACACAGTATTGTTGTCTATAACCCCTGTGCTGTGCATTAGATCTCCAGGATTTATCTACTGGTTGCAAGTTTGTACCCTTAAACAGTATTTCTCCAATTCCCCCTTCCCCCAGGCCTTGGTAACCACCATTCTACTCTGTTTTTACAAGTTCAGCTTTTTTAGATTCTACATATAAGTGATATCATACAGTAGTTGTCTTTCTCTCAGCATAATGCCCTCAAAGTCCATGGACATTGTTGCAAATGGCAGGATTTCCTTTTTTCTCATGGCTGAAGAATATTCCATTGTGTATATATACCATATCTTCTTTATCCCTTCATCCATTGATGGACACTTAGGTTGTTTCCATATATACTTTATTCTTACAAACTGCTCCGATCTCTTTACCATTCCCCAACTGCTAGGTAGGCATGGCAAACAAAAAAAAAAATTTAGTCTGTTTTAAAACTAATTCTGATCCAGTTATTTAAGTAACTCTTTAACTCTGTCTCTTTGAAATCATTGTTTTATGGTTTCAACCCCTCTTCCTCTGCTTACTTCTAAGATGGTGTCTGGCACACAGAGCAGGGTCTCACATGAACTTGTTGCATTGGGGGAGTTGAACTCTATGACCCTGAACTGGTCATTGTGCAGGGACTGGCATCACCTGAAGTATGTCTGTCTCATCTTATTCTTGGTTATCCTGTTGGCAAAAACTACTGATGTATGTAGCTGATAATTTCTTGGTCATTCTTGGCTTGGTCAGAGCCTAGAGGCCCTTCCTGCTATCTCAGCCTTCCTTGAAATCTTACTTTCACTACAGACTCCTTTGAATATATGAGATATTCTCAGCCTGGTCCAAGGCCCAAAGCATCCATCCATAAGTCTTTGTTGGAGTGATTACACCTTTGCTGGGAACATGGGCGTACCAATATCTCTTCAAGGTCCTGCTTTCAAGTCTTTTGGGTATGTACTAAGAGGTGGAATTGCTGGATCATATGGTAAGTCTATTTTTTATTTTTTGAGGAACCATCATACTGTTTTCCCCAGCAGCTTTACCATTTTGCATTCCCATGAACAATGCATGTGTTCCCAGTTTGTTTGCATCCATACCAACACTTGTTATTTTCTGTCTTTTTTTTTTTTGGTTTGTCTTGGGGTTTTTTTTTTTTGATAGCAGTGATCCTGTTGGGTGTGAGGTAGTACATCATTGTGATTTTGATTTGCACTTCCCTAATGAATAGTGATGTTGAGCATATTTGCATGTGCTTATTGACCACTTGTATATCTTCTCTGAAGAACTGTCTATTCAAGTCCTTTGACAATTTTTGAATGGAGTTGTTTGGTTTTTTGTTGTTGGGGTCTCTATACATTCTGGATTGTAATCCCTTATCAGATATAGATATGCAAATATTTTCTCCCATTGCATGGGTTGCCTTTTTACTCTGTTGATTGTGTCCTTTTTTTTTTTTTTTTTTTGCAGTACATGGGCCTCTCACTATTGTGGCCTCTCCCGTTGCGGAGCACAGGCTCCGGACGTGCAGGCTCAGCGGCCATGGCTCACGGGCCTAGCCTCTCCGCAGCATGTGGGATCTTCCCGGACTGGGGCACGAACCCATGTCCCCTGCATCGGCAGGCAGACTCTCAACCACTGCGCCACCTGGGAAGCCCTGATTGTGTCCTTTGATGCACAGGAGTTTTAATTTTCATGAGGTCCAATTTGTCTATTTTTTGCTTTTATTGTCTGTTCCTTTTGTGTCATATCCAAGAAATCCCTGCCAAATCCAATATCATGAACTTTATGCCCATGTTTTCTTCTAAGAGTTTTGTAGTTCTATAGTTTATAGTTATATAAACTATAGTTGTAGTTTATATATATATATTTATATGTACATTATAGTTATATAATTTTACATTTAAGTCTTTGATCCAATTTGAATTAATGTTTGTATGTAGTATTAGTTAAGAGTCTAACTTCATTCTTTTGGATATGGATATATAGTTTTCCCAGCATCATTTGTTGGAAAGACTGTCCTTTCCCCACTGAATGGTCTTATCACCCTTCTCAAAAAACATTTGACCATATATATGAAGATCTATTTCTGGGCTCCCTATTCTATTCCATGGATCTTTATTCCATTACCATACTATTTTGATTACTGTAGCTTTGTAGTAGGTTTTGAAGTCAGGAAGTGTGAGTCCTCCAATTTTGTTCTTTTTCAAGTTATTTTGGCTATTTGGGGTTCCTTGACATTCCATATGAATTTTATGATAGATTTTTGTATTTATGCAAAAAAAAAAGTCATTGGGTTTTGATAAAGATTGCGTTATATCTGTGTATCACTTTGGGCGATACTGACATTTAACAACAGTAAGCTTTCCAATCCATGAACATAGGTTATTTTTCTGTTTATTTATGTCTTTAATTTCTTTTAGCAATATTTTGTAGTTTTCATTGCACAATTCTGTTATCTCCTTGGTTAAGTTAATTCCTAATTATTTATTCTTTTTGATAGTATTGCAAATGGAGTTGTTTTTGTAATTTTCTTTTCAGGTGTTCATTGTTAGTGTATAGAAATGCAACTTATTTTTTTGTGTTGACTTTTATCCTGCTACTTTGCTGAATTTGTTTATTAGTTGTAATCGCTTTTTTGTGTGTGTACATGGAATCTTTAGGGTTTTCGACTCTAAGATCATAACATCTGTGAACAGAGATAATTTTACTTCTTCCTTTTCTATTTGGATACCGTTTACTTATTTATTTGTTTAACCTACCTAATTGCTTTGGCTAGGACTAGTACTATGTTGAATAAAAGTGATGAAAGTGGGCATCTTTGCCTTGCTTTTGATTTTAGAGGAAAAGCTTTCAGTCTTTCACCACTGAGTATGATTTTGCTGTGGTTTTTTCATACATGGCTTTTATTTGTTGAGGCAGTTTTCTTCTATTCCTAGTTTGTTGAATTTTTAAATAAAAGGATGTTGACTTTTGTCAAATGCTTTTTTCCTGCACCAGTTGAGGTGATCCTTTATTTCTTTTTAAGAATATGCATTTCCTTTTCCCTTTTGAAATGTCATAGGAAAGGCCACGGGGCTTGAATTTGCTGTTTCTCATGACACTATAATAAGTCCATGGCTAGCATGGTGCTAACAATGCTGCATTTACTGTCTTTTCAAAAGTAGTATTCTTATTATTAATTAATTATTATTATTAATTTTGGTTAAGTTTAAATTTTTTCTCAGTTATGAATTAGAGTCGATTGGACAGCTGATTTCATGGTGGAAAGTCACAGCCCAGCTCAAATGGTGGAAAACAAACAAACTTCTCAAAACAAAGCTTTCAAAATGGAAGAATGCATAAAATATCCTGACAATAACAGTCTTAGGTCTGTCTCACCCAGAGAGTGAGTTCTTGAGGGGAGAAAATATCTTTTCCCCTTATCCCCAGTTACCTGGAACTGGAGATTGTTGTATAGTAAACACTTAATAAAACATCTTGGAGGGTATCAAAGAACAACGGTGTTCCCCTTGCCCTTTATTCCCTCTCCTTTCCCGAAGAGAGATTGCATCAGACTCAGTAACTTTCATAGTGTTAATTTATTGTGAAGTATAAATATGAAAGTATCCAAGTTCTGCAAATAGTGCAAAAGTGAGCAATTGTGCATTTTCATTTGACTTAGTATTGTTGAATTGAAATATTTAGATTTTGGTATTAAGAGAGGAATGTACTTTTTTTTTTTTTAACCATGTCACTATTGATTATTTTCTTATTCCAAAGCTGTATAGGCTCATGCATTATTTAATTCTCAAAAGTTAAGTTGATAGGCTGTCTGAGGGTAGATGTACAAACCGTAATATAAAGCCAGAATTGGAAAATAGAGGTACTTTGACTAACTTTTCAAAGTAGGCTTTATGTTATGAAAAGCATCACAGTACACTGTGTAAAAATAAAATTAGATGAAGTATAATCTATGAGTGATACCTGCTTTATAGACTCTCAATTTGATGACCAACATAACCTAATTTAGCAGAACACTTGACCCAAGTGTTTCACTGATGATCAAATAAATTCTGATGAAAGGTCAATGGTATAACTACAAAGGCCAATCTATTTTAATTGCCTAAGGTTTAAAAAAAGCCCTCTTCTCAATTTACAGTGACTGTGGGAGTCATTTTACTGCTTACACAGTGATAAAGGGCTTGTATATCATGAATGTAGCATAGTGGATAATCAGCAAAACTTTAAGACTAAATTAATCAGCACTTTGGAAAGTTTATTCCATGAACATAGGTAACATGTCCTGTCAAGGCAAATGATTGCTTCTTTGATTATAGAAAAATACTAATAAGTTTTCACTTTTTTTTAAAAATGTTTTACTGGAAAGAATTTAGTTAGAGATTCAAACATAGTAAAATTTACTTTTTAAAAAAAATTCAGAATCACTATGTTGTGCACCAGGAACTAATATAGCGTTGTAAGTCAATTATACTTTGAAAACAAACAAAAAAACAAGCAAGCAAACTCAGGAAAAGAGACTGGATTTGTGGTTACCAGAGGCAGTGGGGGGCAGGGGAGGGTGTTGGGGGAAGGATGAAAGTTGTTAAGAGAGTAAATCCTAAGAGATCTCATCATAGGGAAAAAATTTTTTTTTCTTTTGCATCTATATAGAATGATGTATGTTCACTAAGCTTACTGTGGTAATCATTTCATGATGCATGCAAGTCAAATCATTATGATGTACAACTTTTAAACTTATACAGTGCTTTATGTTAATTATATCTAATTGAAACTGGAAGGAAAAATGGATAGCAAAGTATACCTGTTTAGGTCTGAAAATAAATAAATACATAGAGTAATTGATATTTAAAAATAAATAAATGAAATATAACTCTTCTTTTAAAAAGAAAACAGTGAGGCTTAAATTTGATAATAATGGTATTTTTGAAGTACAAATATATGAAATATATACTAAGTTCAGAACAGATCCAATATTTAGCCTTTGAACTGATAAATCATATCATATTCATTTAACATATTCTCTAGGTCCCATCTTGACTTTTCTTTCTCTCCTTCCCAAGGCTTATTGACTTTTTTTTTATATTTTAAAATAACAATTTTAAAAGTAATGAAAATTTAAGGTGCTTTCTGATTCCTTCATGTTATATCTTAATAGTAACATTAAAATCAAGATGTCAAACAACATTCTTGTGTTAATTCTGGACTGTTAGGAGTCAAGGTGGCACAAAAGGAAGGACACTAGAGTGCACATCGGATAGGATGATTAAAAACTTTGCTGAGTCACTAACTAGTTGTTTGGACAAGTCACTCTTAGAGCCTTAATTTTTGTGTCAATACAATGATCTCTAAGCTAGAATGCATAAATAGGGGACATGTGCATTAGGAATAGAATCCACAGTGAGGAACTATCCATACTTCAGAAATCAGAGCAATTTCTCTAAACATAATTGGATGATATTGCATTTCAGGAAGACTGGGAGGAATCTTGGACAGCCTAACTCATGAGATAGCTGTTTTCTGAGCAGTAAATTGAGGGAGCCCAAGCATGCCTCACTGACATGCCCTCACTCAACAAGGTAAGGAGGTGTGGGATGGTGATGGGGAGGAGAGTCTCTGGGGATGTTGAGACTTCCAACATGTCTCTCTCCCACATAGAATTTACAGGCATCCTGAGGGATCTAGGTGGGACCCATAAATATAGGAGAGAGTTCTGACCCTTGGACCATTTTTGGCATTGCACTTTCTGCTACATAATGCTCCTCTTAGGAGCTCGTCATCCACTGTGGATCAGGCAGGGTTACAGGTAAGCTTAAGAATGGTCTTTACAGCTGTCCTCTTCCCTAATTGGACGCTCAGTTCCAGGGACTCTCACTACCACTGTAAGCTTTAACACTTAGTGTCCAGCCTCCTAGGTATCTTGTATCCATCTCTTCATTTGAGATACTATGAGCTTGGACCAAAGTGGAATTTCTCAGCAACACTGAGAAATATTTAGTGAAATAATATGATTTTTTTGTATGAATACTTTGGAATCAATTTATACTTTATTTTCCAAATTTTCTATATTGGAAAATGAATATTAAACTGTAGGAATAATTCATATAGTCAGATATTCATATGGTCAGATTTACCATGAGTTGCATCATCTCTGGGTTGACAAAGTTCTTTGATACTTTATTTAGTATTATATTTGTTGGGAACCTACTCAGTGCAAGACAATCTAATTGCCTTTTGATATCTTATAATTATCTAATTGGTTTATAATATCAAAAATAGAAAAAATAGAAATTATGGAAGTACAGAATTTGCTTTCCTACAAAGAATAAGTGAACCACAGGATACTGTGACATCTACAAGTTCAGTAGTTATGTTTTATTAGTCAGTACCTAGAGGAGTACTTAAAGCCATGTAAGTTGGTTGCATTTTATTTGGCAGCATAACCACAGATCAAGTTGTCCCTTTAGTCCTTTGGGTTCAAGAGGCAGATTAAAAAATATTTAATTAACTTATTTATTTGGCTGCACCGGGTCTTAGTTGAGGCATGTGGGATTTAGTTCCCTGACCAGGGATTGAACCTGGGCCCCCTGCACTGGGAGTGTGGAGTCTTAGCCACTGGACCACCAGGGAAATCCCAGCAGAATGTGATGTTAACTGTCAATTATTAATCCAGACTTGGAAAAATTGCTTTTAAAAGTCATTTATTCATCTGCTAAATTAAACTTGCAATATCAGTGATAATATTTGATACTTATACAGTACTTTACAGATTTTCAAAGTATTGCAACATTCATGATTTCATTTAATCTTCACAACAATTTTGCAAAGAAGACAAGATAGTAACTAACTCCATGTTATAGATAAGAAAAATGGTGTCTTGAAATGTAAAGTGACTTGTGTAATATAGTCTGGCTAGTCAGTGGTAGAAGGGAACTAATTTCTAAGTTTTTTGATTTCTAGGTGCAGTCACAAGGTATTATGGACTACATACAGACAGAGAGAACATACTAGAGCACACTGATATTTTTTTTGTAGAATAAAACAGTACAATTTCAGAGATGCCATGAATCCTGTCCAGGATGGCATAAATAGGCAAGGATTCAATCTGACTGGGTAAGCTATGGTAAAAATAGCCTTAATTATAATACTTTTAGTCAAATGTCAGGATCTTTGTTCTTGGGGGTAGAGTTGGACCACAGGCAGATCTACAGTGAAGAAGTGGGGAAGGGTCACAAGGACTTAAGCATAATATCAGGGCCCCCAGAAGCCATATTGTCTAGGATTTTTTGCCAGGTTCCAGTCTTAGCTGCAGAATTAGAACACAAGTCAGGACTGGCATAGCTGCTCAGATCTAAAAGATTGGGGAAACATAGTGAGAATTGGGCATGATGTTTGGGGAGGAGACTGCTGCTATTTAATAGGCTGGGGGATGTCACCCCAGAAGTGAAACAGAAGGAAAATAGGCTAATTGTAGATGCTTTGACATATTCCAGGTATTCTCATTAGCAGGGTGCAATCTGCTGGTCAGATGTCTTTAGTTCTCTCTGCTGGACAGAGCTCAAGTGGGCAGGGGCAAGAAACAGTGCTCTTTGGCACCTGAACACATGGTTCAACTTATAAAGCATGTGCTTTACCTGGCAGTTAAGTGAGATGCTCTGCTCACATAAGTCCACAGATTTACACCTGTGAAGTTTCCATGTAAAATGGGTGCTATTGTCTTTTATAATAAGTCCCATGTGTATTTTCATAGACTGTTGACAGGTGAGCATATATTACTTTATCCGTGCTTCTGGGATTATCTGAAAAATAGCACAGGTATTCTCATGACAGGTTTATGTTAATAAGTTTGGTTAGCATAAGACTTCCCTGGTGGCACAGTGGTTGAGAATCCGCCTGCCAGTGCAGGGGACACAGGTTCAATCCCTGGTCCGAGAAGATCCCACATGCCGCAGAGCAACTAAGCCTGTGTGCCACAACTACTGAGCCTGTGCTCTAGAGCCCGAGAGCCTGTAACTACTGAAGCCTGCACACGTAGACCCCATGCTCTGCAATAAGAGAAGCCACCGCAATGAGAAGCCTGCACACCCCAACAAAGAGTAGCTCCCGCTCACCGCAACTAGAGAAAGCCCGTGCACAGCAATGAAGACACATCACAACCAAAAAATAAATAAATTAAAAAAAAAGTTTGGTTAGCATAAAGCAAAAATTAATTCAATGACTCACATGTAAAGTTAATAAACTCTTCTTTCTCCATGTCACTAATTTCCTAGTCTTGTGAAGGTCTGTACATTTCTATGGCTGAACAAATATGTGGAAAGTTTCTATTTGGGTTCCCAGGATGCTACATTAAGTTGGTGTCATCAGTGTGATGCTTTGCTATTCAAAGTGTGATCCAAGGACAAGGCAGCATTGGTATCTCTTGGGAGCTTGTTAGAAAAGCAGAATCTCAAGCCTAATGCTAGGCCTACTAAATCGGAGTGCATTTTATCAAGATCTCCAGGTGATTTGTAAGCACATTCAAGTTTAAGAAGCACTAGTTATACCTTTGTGGCTCAAGGTCATGCCTTCCTAAACCTCTATTTTTAGGCACGCTCTACTTCCTACTCTTCTGGAATCTGTAGGCTATCAGCTAGCCAATTCATTTGGTTGTTTTTTAAATTCTAAACCTGTGACATTGTGTGCCCTATGCTGTCTCTTCCTTGTTTTGTCAGAGAAGGGACTTTTTCTTTTGCATTCCCCATATTTTTCACCTCTTTTCACTTGATGATTTTTGTTTTTGGAGACAAACCATCACTTCTAGCTTCCAGGGGACATATTCTCTCTCTGATCAACTTGAAGACTTTTTCCCACGGCATCTCTCTCAATAACATTGAGGTAATGAGGTTCTGTTTACTGCCAAATTCAATCATAAATGTGAGTTGCCACTAATATCAATATTGCATATTTTTAAGTAGCTTTAGAGTAAAATAAAATAAAACCACAAAAAGGACTACTTGGCAGCTTTCTCTGCTGTGTTCAACTTTTTGTTTTGTTTAACTTTTCATATTACAGAAATCTTGGACCTCAGAAATTTCATGCCTCTTGGCAGTAGCTATACTTTCTGTGTCTTAGTGATAAACATTCTGTTATTTTATTCTAGAACTCTAAACCAATTAAAGAAAATCTTTATTGGACATTTTCTGTTCTCTGTTTTCTTAGCTTTTTTTTTTTTTCCCTATCTTTGTTATAAAAGGAAAAACCCCTCATGGAATATGTTGCCATTATGAAATTTAGGTATTTATGTATTTAGGTATTTTGTGTCTGTATCATAAATCACATTTAGAGATATTCTCTGTAAGTTACACTTAAACATTTTTAGTTGATAAGTGCCAACAACATTATGGTTTGTTTCATAAGACCTCTCTTCACTTTGAAACCATATCCTCTGTTTCTTCCTTTTCTTTAAAAACCACACAGGATGTTGAAGAAATAAAGTGAGAGAAGTCTGCTGAAATATATTTACAACAAGCTATTATAAATGTCATTTGTTGAATAATGTATAAAAGTTCATGGCACAAGGGGCAGGATTGTCTGAAAGTAACCCTGAGAGCTCACTCTTGGTTACCGAAGCACTGGGCTACCTGGAACCAGGAATCACCCTTCAACCAGTGGGAGAAGCCACACTTGAACTCAGCTTCCTATTAGACTGATGGCATTATTTTACCCTCTTGCAGGAACTACAGCTTTCTATGATCTCCGCTGTCCTCAGGTGCTGGGCAGCTAGCTTTCACAGTTACTCCCTTTAAATATATTGCATGCAATCCAGACTGCCTAACATTTATGTTGTGTGCTTATCTCCTCTGATTAAGGTTGCTATCATGCTTGCCCTGTAAGAAAGGAGAGCAACAGTGAGGTGGGGGATCTGCCCTAGAATACTGGACCAAGTGTCCATCAGATGACCAGGGGCCCTGCATACTTCCTCATGGGAAAAATGGGAAAATCAAAGGACCTGTGACTTTTCTTGTTGCTGACTCCTTGAGTTTCCTCGATAAAGCATATTCTTTAATATGATATTGTAAAATTCACCCAGAGCTCTGGTGAACCTCAGGGGACCCATCTTGTACAGCACATTTATTGATGATAATCAAGGCTTTGTTCTGCATACCCTGCTTTGGGGGAGTTCATATCTCAGTTTGTATATTTGTAGCATAGATTGAAGTCACTGCCATATTCCCATTTTGCCTTGGATAAAATGTCCTCCTATTGGTGACTGTTAACTCATGCATTTTCTTCTCATCCATATGTCTCCCTTATTCATATCTGTCTTTGTCCAGCAAGATTCCATGATGTAGTGTTCAATAATACTGTTGCTAATAGCTTAAACTTCCCCTTCTGTCTTCTTTGTGGCATCTGCCAAAGACTGCAACCATAGATAAACCAACTGTCTGCTTTCTCTGCATCTGTGCCTGAGCAGCAAAGCACTGCTGGAGAGAGTTACACAATAGGGCCTACTGATATTACAAAAAAGTAATTAAAGCAACTTCAAACTGTACAGCAATCATGTAAGGATTCTCAGCCAAGCTCTCTCCCACTTTCCATAATGATTATTTCAAGCTTCTTCAAACCTTCTTCCTCTCATCACCCATGATTCTCAGAATATGATATTGATTTTTATTTTATAGAGAAAATAGAAGCCCTTAAATGAGAACTGCATCACCTGTCCCATTATCTGTCCATACTATTCTAGTTTCCTTCGGTTACAGTATGGGTATAATTATTTTTGCTGAGGCTAACCCCTCCTCTGGTACTTTTATTTTACTCCCTCCCACCTTCTAAGGTACCTGAAATTATGGATTATCTTTTATCTGAATATTCAAACTCTCTTCAATTGGAGCTTTTAAAAACAGGATCAAGTATCTCCCAATTACGAGAAAGGAAGAGAGGAAAGGAAAGAGAGAGAGAAATTTTCTCTAGATTTCTTCATTCCCTTCTAGTTACTACCCTATTTCCTCTGTTCAAATTTTTGAAAAACGGTTTCTATTTCTTTCCACCTAGCCATTTCTAAGCCTTTTCCAATCTAACTTCTGCCTACATTGCTCCATCTCAGGATTTCTTAACCTTGGCACTATTGGCATTTTAGGCCAATGTTTTATATTTGCGACACTGTCCTGCACATTTTAGGATGTTTAGCAGCATCCCTGGTCTTTATTCACTAGATACCTGTAGCAGCTCTCTCCCTGCAGCTGTGACAACCAAAAATGTTTTCAGACATTACCAAATGACCCCTGCAAAGCAAAATTGCCTCTGGTTTAGAATTGTTGCCCTATTCCCATGGCTCCTGTTAGGTTACCAATGACTTTCACGATGCTAAATCTCATTTCTTATCTGACTTGGTAGCTCAGTAGTATCTGAAATTGTTAACATCTCCTGCCTTGTAACATTTTTCTCTTGCCTCTATTGACAACACTCTTTTGATTTTCCTTTTACCCCTCAGATTGTTCTTTTTTCTTCCTTCCTTCCTGTTTTCCTTCCTTCTTTCCTTCCTTTCTCTCTTTCACTCTTTCTTTCCTTCTCTCTCCCTCTCTCCTCTCCCCCAAACCCTTTCTTTTTCTCTTTCTTTAAATCTTTTGAGCTCATCCTCTGCCAATTGACAATTAAATGTTGGCACTCTCTTCTACTCTGCTCTTTTTCTGGGGACTCTCATCCCCATGCAGAGCTTTAATATTCACCTTTATACTTGTGCGTCAAGCTTTGATGAACTAGCTTCAGTATGGTGAACAGGTCAACCCTCCCACCACCAGCAACAACAAAAAGCTGGATACAGTAGTTTATCCATAGCTTGTGAGTCTTTACGTGACAGCCTTCTCTTTTAGAGGAAACAAAAAATCTGCTTCTAGCTCTACCTTTTGAAGTAGAAAACTAGCTCTTAATCAGAATAACATAGACAAAGATGAGTGGGAAAAAAAAAAAAAGATGAGTGAAATTCTTTAAATTGGCCTAGATGGGCCTAAATGATCTGCCTCCACCCTTACCTCTCATAGCTCTCTACCCTCCCCAATCTCATCCTCCATCATCATCCCTCCTGTGTTCCTGCTTGAGGCAACTAGCTGTGGTTCAGTCCTTTGTTCATGCTCTACCACAGGGCTATTTTATTTGTTGCCCTGTCTGCCAGGAAGACTCCTCCCACCCGTCTCTGCAACTTAACCTATTCTTCCAATCTCAACTCAAGCAGACTTCCTCAGGGAACCTTCCTTGTTCCTCCTGACCAGCTCCCACTCCCCATTATGGAGGCCTTTAATGGCCTTTGTATATCTCTTTCTTACTGCATAGTACGGTAGCAGTTTTGCATTTACTTGTGTGATTAGTGAGGTGAGTATGGTTGAGCAAGAGTTTTCACACCAAGACTGCTTGGCTTGGAATCTTGGGTCTTAAATTCTTGGTGCCTCAGTTTCCTTATCTTGAACATGGGGATACTAATAGAACCTATATTAAGGGTTGTTGTGAGTCTTAAATGATTTAGTGTATATACAATGCTTAAAACAGGGCCTGGAACATAGTAAGCACTATGTAAATATCAGTTGTAATTTTAAAAATTTAATTATAATCTGTCTCTTCCACTTTTTTTCCCCCCCATTTTGTGAAAGTTTATTTGCAGGATAAATTCCTAAAAGTCAAATTACTCATAGAATTAGACACACATATTATCACAGTTGTCACACCTACCAAAAAGTTATTCCAGTTTCTAATCCCATTAATGGTTATGTAGAAATATCAATTTCTCTTATAATTTTATTTATTTTTAAGGAATTTAAGAAAGATTAGCGTAACCTTTTTTTTAAACATCTTTATTGGAGTATAATTGCTTTACAATGGTGTGTTAGTTTCTGCTTTATAACAAAGTGAATCAGCTATACATATACATATATCACCATATCTCCTCCCTCTTGTGTCTCCCTCCCACCCTCCCTATCCCACCCCTCTAAGTGGTTGCAAATCTTCTACTTTTTTGCTCATTTTTTTTTCCTCAGTGCCAACACAATTCATGACACATTTCAGGCATGCAGTAACTGTCAGAGCAATGTATAAATTAAAGAGTTTGGGAAAAAGAAATGCCATATAAATTCAAAGCACATTTGTATAGATGAAAAAGTAGAGATTCTGCATTGTGTTTTTAAAAATAATTCTACTATAGTCATTCACTGTTTTTACTTGTACAACCTATGCTAGAAGGGAAATAGGTGCTTTTTTAATTCTAGGAGAATTCAAACAATTTTTATGCTGGGTGAATTCATTCTAACACAATCAGTGAAATCAGAGCCTTCGAGTTAAAAATATTACTCAAATATTTTACATTTGAAGAACATATTCAAATTCCTATATTAAATACATAAATAGACATAATTTTTCATAACAAACCTTGAAAACAAACATCTTAGTCTCAGAGGTTAAGGATTATGTAACAAAGAATCATTTTAGTTTTTAAAATATCGCATAAGATCTTGTAAACAAACTTTTAAGGACTCAAGTTTTTGATGACAAGATACCAAATAAATATAAATCTGACAAGTAAACCTGGTTCTGCAAGCATGCATGTGAGATTATTTATTTGGTATGGAGGTTGCTGGGTTCTTTGAATCATTATTAATTATTAGACATTAATAACTGAGAAAAACCATGCCACATGAGCAATGATAATTCAAAGGAAAAAATCTAAACCCAAGAAGAGATATTGATAAAGTAGTATGTTGTCATTTGTGTTAGTCAGCTCAGGCTGTCATGACAAAATACCACAGACTGGGTGGCTTAAACAACAGAAATGTATTTCTCACAGTTCTGGAGGCTGGGAAGTCTACGATCAGGGTGCCGACTGATTTTATTCCTGGTGAGAGCTCTTTCCTTTGTTTGCAGACAGCTATCTTCTCACTGTGCCTTCACATGGTGGAGAGAGAGAGCTCTGGGGTTTCTTCCTCATAAGGGTACCAGCCCTGTCAGATTAGGGCCCTACGCTTATGATCTCATTTAACCTTTATCACTTCGGCACAGGCTCTGTCTCTAAATAGTCACATTGGCGTTTGGGGCTTCAACATTTGAATTTTTGAGAAAACACAAACATTGAGTCCATAACATCATTCAAAAGAAGGAGAGAATATTTTTATTGGGGTGAATATGCCAAAAACTTTCAGAAGAGGCTTTTAAGATTGACTTTAAAGGGTTTGAACTTGCAGATTGCGAAGGGAAATTATACCGTTATCTCAATATTATATGTGGAAAGCAGAAGGGATGTAGGATTTGTGTAAGGCTAGTGGGGATTTCAGTTTGATTGTTTTTCTAGTATGTGAGGAGAAAATCAGTGAATTTCAGGTCATTGAGAAATTTGAATGATGAGTTACGAAGTTTGTACTTTTTTTTTTTTTTTCAGCTGCCATGGCTCACGGGCCCAGCCGCTCGGCGGCATGTGGGATCTTCCCAGACCAGAGCACAAACCCATGTCCCCTGCATCAGCAGGCGGACTCTCAACCACTTCACCACCAGGGAAGCTCCTGAACTAGTAATTAATATAATGGGATAAATGCTAGAATAAGATTCAATTCACCAGAAACATATAACAATATTAAACTTGTGTATACCTAATAAAACATACTCAATATTTACAAAGCAAAAGTGGATAGAACTACAGGGAGAAACTGATAACTCTACAATTACAATAGACTATTTCAACATATATCACAAAATTAATGATAGATTAAGCAGATAAAATATTAGAAAAGTTACAGAAGGTTTGAATAATGCGAGTAACAGTATCGATGTTGGCTCGAATCAGAGAATAGTATAGCCTTGGAGAATAATATATCCAGCAACCAGAGAATATATATTAATGCTGTTTCTCCTTTCCCCTTGCCCAAATTCTCTTTTACAGTTACCATTTCCCAACTTTTCAAAAGAAATACCTCTTATCCACCCAAATCATCTATGATGCATCACCCTGGGATGCAAAATTTTCAGAGGAACAATCAACATATTGGTATTGGAGAAACCTCTTATAATCATAAACCTTTCATAGACCGTTGTCTTTTCCTGCCTAATATGAATGTCTAGTAAGTGTGAGGCACGGCATTAGTAAAGGGGTAGTTTGACCCTTTGGGGGATGTTCCAGATTCAATAGCGTGGGACAGCTGGTGCAATGACAATTCTTGTTTTTGTTGTTTGACAAACTTACCTCTTTCATATTCTCGCTATTATCAAATAATGAGTTACTCTTGAGGGAGTCATATCAGAGCAGCACTCTCACACGGTAGGTGAGAAAGGGGGTCAAGGAGACCTGGCAGAGCTGTCCCCAGGGCTGTGGCCCCCATGCCAGAGCTTTAGCCTGGCCAGTCAAAGGGCTAGAGTCTCTAAGGGCTTGCCCTGGCAAGAAGCACCTCCTGAGAAAGAAACTGGGAGGAAATTGTGGATGTGGCTTAACCAGTAACTTCCACTAACAATGAAGCAGAAAGTAGCTTTTCTAAACTATCAATAATAAAACGTACCAACTATGTTGAGGAAAAATCTCGATTTTCTTTTTCCCATAGAAAATGGTATAAAAAGGCATTGCCATTTGAAGAGATGATTAAAAGTATTGAGCCAGAAAGTGTAGAAAAATTGTTATAGAGATATTAATTAATATTGTTATTGATATTGTTATACTTTTCTAGGTTATATGATGTTTGTGGAATTTATCATCCTTTAAAATGCATAATTTGTCATGATTTTATTCTCACGTTACATAAATATTTACTTTTCCACCTAATTTTTAAAATTTATAATGTTGTCCTCTTTTTTTAAAGAGGTCTGCACCTCATGTTATATAGGCTTCAGGCTAACAAAACCTGAATCCATCCCTGGACCTGATACTTTTTCTATTTCTCTTCCTCTTTGTCTTTCTGTTTTTCTCATGATTCCTTTCCATGCTTTTAAAAAAGTAGGACATATACTAATATATAAGGAATGTAGAACAAAATTAAAAAAAAAAGTCACCTATGATATAGTACCCTAAACTTCAGAAAACCAGCTTTATTAAATCAAGTTCTCCCTCTCTGAGGTTAATATATTGTTCTAATTATCAGATGCAAAATATATGCTTAATATATTTAAAATTTTACTAACAAAACTTTCATTCTCATCTACTTATGTATAAAAATAAGATTTTTTAGTGCTATAAATATAAATGAAAAACAGGAATAGCTAAATCCTGACTCATTCTAGTAATAAGGTAATATTAACCCAAGGACAAATAAACTTTTAAACATATTAAAAAACATTAGATGGTCAACTTAAAAAATTCGTGAAGGATACATTGTTTTTCAAATTTCTTTTACGTGTACACAGGAAAAAACATTTGGAGACAACTGATCTAGACAAATAAATACGGAAGGCTATAGAAATCAATCATGCAACCCCTTTAAGGGAGCTGCCATCTATTTTTAACTGCCCAGTTGGCATATTTCAGCAGACAGCTGCATCAAATGGATGGAGGCTGCCTGAGGGTGTGAAGAACATTGCATTGGCTCACTTATTTTCAGTTGTGAAATCTTCTTTACAAACCCTAATATTTAAAAAAAGTAATTGAGGCTAATGTTTTTATAATTTGGGGTGGAAATAGCTCCCATTAGTGATATAGAACAGAACATGAGGCTCTACAGGCCTATACTGGCAGCAGTTCTGGTCCGTTTCCCTCAAGGCCCTCCTTTTATTTGTCCAGAAATCCTTGTGTACTTATTATCAGTACTTAGGAGCAAGTGAGAGTGAGGTTGGGATTGATCCAGACCACCTTGATGCTGTCTTGTTGACGTCTGCCCTGGAGGTACCGGTCTTCAATTCAGAAGTTTTCCCTGCATAACTGGGGCTAAATCCCTTGCTTTAGGGCTGCCTAGGACCTGGAGCACCAGCAGTAGCTGATTTATGAGGATAGGCAATCTCACTTCCCTCATGCTATTCTTATAGAAAAGGAGTCTATTCAAACTGACCATGACTCCAGAATCATTGTTCTTTTCATTTCTTCCCCCAACCATTTTCCCAAGGGTTGAATCTATCACATCTATCCAGGAGAGCATTAAGACAGTTCATTGAAAAGATCGTTAAGCCTGCAAGAAGCAGGAGAGGGGCATTTATTTCTCAGTTGGATGCTTGCTGAGTCACAGAACACATAGGTCTCCCCTGGAGCTGTCATGGAAGTATGGTGATGAAATTATTAGGAGAACTTGACTTGTACCCTCTGGAATTTGGGGCAAACATGAATATAGAGACTGGTGCCTATTTCTAGTCTAGAGATTTCTGAGGGAGTCTCTCTGGAATATCCCAGACTTATGGGGCTTGAGGAGACTGTGGCAGAATATACATAAAGAAGAAGACAATCCCTTATCACATCCATTTGAAGAGGACCCGGAAATTCTTGAGTCTTCTCAGAAAGAAGCATTAGACAAAAAGGAAAACATGGGTTGCCATATAGGAAGATAAATTTGCTCTTCTGTACCTCGCTGGCTTATAATTACCTAGAGTTTCCTGGCATCTACTGCCACCGTGTGGGTATTTACATTTATTGAATTCAAATGAGTATTTTCCCGTAAAGGCTTGTCCTAAGCCAAAATACAAAGAATTTTAAGTGTGTTTTAGTGCTCTTCACCTCAGATTGTCTCCTAAGTCCCCTCTAGGTTCCCTGTGCTTTCAAACTCACAATGAGGTTCCGTCATTAAATACTCTTCTCTTTTGTAGCACTGTGTTAAAGCAGTACTAAAGTCATGCTGCTGATACGTCAATGACTTTGAGTTTTTGATAAGTCAGTTTGAGGCAGAGAAACTCTAAAATGGTCCCCAATTATCTGTTTCCTGGTATTGATGCCCTGTGTAACCATTTTACCTTTACTGTGGGTGGGATCTGTGTCTAGCTTCTAACCAACAGACTATGGCAGAGGTGATGGGGTGTCACTTCCATACTTACATTACATAGCACTAAAACTTCCATGTTGCTAGGAGACTCCCCTGACTGCCTTCTGGGCTTGCATGCATGAAGCAAGCATCCACATATGGGAGGCCCAGTGAAAAGGAACTGAGGGCAGCTACTGGCTGTCAGCAGGCAAGAAACTGAGGTCCCCAGCCCAACAGGACATAGATCATTGAATCCTGCTAACAAGCATGTGAAATTGGGAGCAGATCCCTCTTCAGTTGAGCTTTCAGATGAGATGCCAGAAACCTTGATTGCAGCACCATGAGAGACCCTGAAACAGAGGACCTGGTTAAACTATGCCCAGGTTCTGTGAGATGACACATGTGTGTTGTTTTTAGCCGCTAAATGTGTGCTAATTTGTTATATGACAATAGATAATGAGTACACAGTTCTTTGGTTTTGCTTACATTACTCCCCCCTTCACAGGACTGCAATATAAGTCCTTGGAGATTGTTCTTGGCAGTAAATATAATTGAAAATCACCACGCTGTGCTCAGAATTGTCCTTCTCCTCCCACCAAAGCTCTGTTACTGAATCAGCTTGTTTTGCCTGATTCCTATGGGAAAATTTCTCTCTCAGGTGATAACTCAGCTCCTCACACAAAGAGAGCTCTGTGGGTTCTGCCTATGTCATTCCCCAAACAAGCTTGGACAGGCTTAAATCCAGCAGTGGCACAACTTGGCCTAAAGCTGAGAGCTCACAGCTTGTCAGATAATTTGTCAGATTCAAGATGTATTGCACTATTGTGGCTATAGTTATTAGATTGATATTAAACTTTATTCTTAATTTAAAAAATGTTTCATACCCCATGAAACACTTGACTATGAGTAGGAAAGTGGTGCTAAAAGGCAAGAGTAGGGACAGGGAATGACTCCCTGTCATTATAGACCATTAACTTGATCCCAAAATACAACCACGAGTTTTTTTATAAGTACACTAAATTTCATATATGTTATTGTAGAGCCAATCAATGCTTTCTAGAGGCTTGTCATCTAGCTCTGCAGTTTCTAGAATTTAATTTATATCTCTTTTTGAAAACCAGTATTTATTTAGCTCTGGTATAGAGGCTTACATAAACTTAAACTCAGAAAGTACTATATTATCTTTTCAGCATAATTGAAACAAGCTTGGCTGTGGGGCACTGCAAAGAGTTTTCAGTGGTGAGTGCAGAGTGTGTCTAAGTAGCAGATTATGCCAGAGAGGTAAGCAGGAATCATATTCTAGAGGGCTTTGAGTGTTATGCTATAGAGCTTGGACTTGATAGTGAAAACAGAAGATTTTCAATATGGAAAATATTTTAAACGGAAAGGATTTTAATCAAGGAAATGATATAATGATTTATACTTTAGAAAAATACATACAAACCAGTGTAGTAGATGGATTTAGAGGGGGTACAAGACTGGAGGCAGGGGGACCAGCTAGGAGGCAAGAAGCAATGAGGGCCTGGATTAAGATAGAGGGGGTAGAAAAACATGGAAGCATATGAACAATATTTTGAAGGTAGGATAGTATTGATTTGATGATCAATAAAATGTAGAGGATAAGTGAAAGGAGACTATGATAAGCACCAGGTTTCTAGCTTGGAGAATGAGTATTTGGAAAAATAGATTTGTTAGGGGAACCACTGACTGAAACTGCCCACCCTGGCCAGACACGATAGTAACCACTTGCATGAGGTATCTTACAACAGGAGGTCCTGGTAAGGAATGTGGATCTAACAAGCTATCACCAACCAGAAGAATTCGGGAAGGGTCAAAAGGAGAGAGGAGACACCAGTCTGTATGACCTACCAACCTCCCAGAATCCTTCTCACTGGCATCCATCTTGGCTGAGAAATGTACACACCACCGGGAAGGACCCTGAGTCAGAATGATTGGCCAGAGACAACCTGGAAACTAACCCCATCACCATAAAACCCAACTGTGAGCCACGTGGCAGAGCATTTCTCCTGGGCTCCCTTGCACTCCTGCTCTCTGCGCGGGCGCCCCCTTCCCAATAAATTCTCTTGCCAGCATGTGCATCTCCTCAGACAATACATTTCTGGGGTTAGACAAGAGCCCATTCTTGGGCCCTGGAACAGATTGGTTTCCTGCAACAGATTAGTGTGTGGAAGTCTGAGGAAGCTTAATGTTTAAGTCCTAAACTTAAACATTTGGTTTCCTGCAACAGATCTGTTTCCTGCAACAGATTTGTGTGCGAAAGTCTGAGGAAGCTTAATGTTTAAGTCCAAAACTTTAAGAGTATAGATAGAAGTCCATGTAGGAGGCTGAGTTCAGGATGCCAGGGCCATCAGAGGAAAACTAGGAGAAGGTGGAGTCACAGTAGCTAAGAAAATATGTAGAGAACTGGAGTGACCCATAGTATTCAACGACACATGGAAATCACGTAAGCTGAAAGTTATCTTTTGAGGTGGAAAAGGCTGTGAATAGAGCATGTCTGAAGATGGGAGATAGTAAGAGTTCAATTTTGGACATGCTGAGGTTGAGATGTCTATTAGAGATCGTAGAACATATGAACTGAGAGTTTGGCAGAGAGGTTAGAGCTAAAGATGTAACTTTAAGAATTGTGGACATAGAGATGTGTTTATACACATGACATGGAATAGAATCTCCAATGGAAAGACTGTAAGGTGAGGAGATGTCCAAGAACTGAAACCTAACGTATCCCAACATTAAGAGGTCATGGGCACACAGCAGATGAGGAGCAAGGCAAAAACTCACCAGACCTAACAAATGAAGAGAAAATAGGCAGTCTACCTAAAAAAGAATTCAGAATAATGATAGTAAAGATGATCCAAAATCTTGGAAATAGAATGGAGAAAATACAAGAAACATTTAACAAGGACCTAGAAGAACTAAAGAGCAAACAAACAGTGATGAACAACACAATAAATGAAATTTAAAATTCTCTAGAAGGGATCAATAGCAGAATAACTGAGGCAGAAGAACAGATAAGTGACCTGGAAGATAAAATAGTGGAAATAACTACTGCAGAGCAGAATAAAGAAAAAGGAATGAAAAGAATTGAGAAGAGTCTCAGAGACCTCTGGGACAACATTAAATGCACCAACATTCGAATTATAGGGGTCCCAGAAGAAGAAGAGAAAAAGAAAGGGACTGAGAAAATATTTGAAGAGATTATAGTTGAAAACTTCCCTAATATGGGAAAGGAAATAGTTAATCAAGTCCAGGAAGCACAGAGAGTCCAATACAGCATAAATCCAAGGAGAAAAACGCCAAGACACATATTAATCAAATTATCAAAAATTAAATACAAAGAAAAAATATTAAAAGCAGCAAGGGGAAAACAACAAATAACATAAAAGGGAATCCTCAAAAGGTTAACAGTTGATCTTTCAGCAGAAACACTGTAAGCCAGAAGGGAGTGGCAGGACATGTTTAAGTGATGAAGGGGAAAAACCTACAGCCAAGATTAATCTACCCAGCAAGGATCTCATTCAGATTTGACGGAGAAATTAAAACCTTTACAGACAAGCAAAAGCTAAGAGAATTCAGCACCACCAAACCAGCTTTACAAAAAATGCTAAAGGAACTTCTCTAAGTGGGAAACACAAGAGAAGGAAAAGACCTACAATAACAAACCCAAAACAATTAAAATGGTAATAGAAACATGCATATCGATAATTACCTTAAATGTAAATGGATTAAGTGCTCAAACCAAAAGACATAGACTGGCTGAATGGATACAAAAACAAAAGCCATATATATGCTGTCTACAAGAGACCCACTTCAGACTTAGGGACACATACAGACTGAAAGTGAGAGGATGGAAAAAGATATTCCATGCAAACGAAAATGAAAAGAAAGCTGGAGTAGCAATTCTCATATCAGACAAAACAGAATTTAAAACAAAGACTATTACAACAGACAAAGAAGGACACTACATAATGATCAAGGGATCAATCAAAGAAGAAGATTGTAAATATTTATGCACCCAACATAGGAGCACCTCAATACATAAGGCAAATACTAACAGCCATTAAAGGGGAAATCGACAGTAACACAATCATAGTAGGGGACTTTAACACCCCATTTTCACCAATGGACAGATCATCCAAAAGAAAATAAATAAGGAAACACAAGCTTTAAATGATACATTAAACAAGATGGACTTAATCGATATTTCTAGGACATTCCATCCAAAAGCAACAGAATACACATTCTTCTCAAGTGCTCATGGAACATTCTCCAGGAAAGATCATATCTTGGATCACAAATCAAGCCTTGGTAAATTTAAGAAAGTTGAAATCGTATCAAGTATCTTTTCCAACCACAATGCTATGAGACTAGATATCAATTACAGGAAAAAAATCTGTAAAAAATGCAAACACATGGAGGCTAAACAATACACTACTTAATAACCAAGAGATCACTGAAAAAATCAAAGAGGAAATCAAAAAATACCTAGAAACAAATGACAATGAAAACACAACAACCCAAAACCTATGGGATGCAGCAAAAGCAGTTCTAAGAGGGAAGTTTATAGCAATACAATCCTACCTTAAGAAACAAGAAACAACTCATATAAACAACCTAACCTTACACCTAAAGCAATTAGAGAAAGAAGAACAAAAAACCCCCAAAGTTAGCAGAAGGAGAGAAATCATAAAGATCAGATCAGAAATAAATGAAAAAGAAATGTAGAAAATGATAGCAAAGATCAATAAAACTAAAAGCTGGTTCTTCGAGAAGATAAACAAAATTGATAAACCATTAGCCAGATTCATCAAGAAAAAAAGGGAGAAGACTGGGCTTCCCTCGTGGCGCAGTGGTTGAGAGTCTGCCTGCCGATGGAGGGGATGCGGGTTTGTGCCCTGGTCCGGGAAGATCCCACATGCCGCAGAGCCGCTAGGCCCGTGAGCCATGGCTGCTGAGCCTGTGCGTCCAGAGCCTGTGCTCGGCAACGGGAGAGGCCACAACAGTGAGAGGCCCGCGAACCCAAAAAAAAAGGGAGAAGACTCAAATCAAGAGAATTAGAAATGAAAAAGGAGACATTGCAGAAATACAAAGGATCATGAGAGATTACTACAAGCAAGTATATGCCAATAAAATGGACAACCTGGAAGAAATGGACAAATTCTTAGAAATGCACAACCTTCTGAGACTGAACCAGGAAGAAATAGAAAATAAGAACAGACCAATCACAAGCACTGAAATTGAAGCTGTGATTAAAAATATTCCAACACACAAAAGCCCAGGACCAGATGGCTTCACAGGTGAATTCTATCAAACATTTAGACAAGAGCTAACACCTATCCTTCTCAAAGTCTTCCAAAATATAGCAGGGGGGAACACTCCCAAACTCATTCTACGAGGCCTCCATCACCTTGATACCAAAACCAGACAAGGATGTCACAAAGAAAGAAAACTACAGGCCTATATCACTGATGAATATAGATGCAAAAATCCTCAACAAAATACTGGCAAACAGAATCCAACAGCACATTAAAAGAATCATACACCATGATCAAGTGGGCTTTATCCCAGGAATGCAAGGATTCTTCAATACACGCAAATCAATCAATGTGATACACCATATTAACAAATTGAAGGAGAAAAAACATGATCATCTCAATAGATGCAGAGAAAGCTTTCGACAAAATTCAACACCCATTTATGATAAAAACCCTGCAGAAAGTAGGCATAGAGGGAACTTTCCTCAACATAATAAAGGCCATATATGACAAACCCACAGCCAACATCGTCCTCAATGTTGAAAAACTGAAACCATTTCCACTAAGATCAGGAATAAGACAAGGTTGCCCACTCTCACCACTGTTATTCAACATAGTTTTGGAAGTTTTAGCCACAGCAATCAGAGAAGAAAAAGAAATAAAAGGAATCCAAATCAGAAAAGAAGAAGTAAAGCTGTCACTGTTTGCAGATGACATGATACTATACATAGAGGATCCTAAAGATGCTACCAGAAAACTACTAGAGCTAATCAATGAATTTGGTAAAGTAGCAGGATACAAAATTAATGCACAGAAATCTCTGGCATTCCTATACACTAATGATGAAAAATCTGAAAGTGAAATTAAGAAAACACTCCCATTTACCATTGCAACAAAAAGAATAAAATATTTAGGAATAAGCCTACCTAAGGAGACAAAAGACCTCTATGCAGAAAATTATAAGACACTGATGAAAGAAATTAAAGATGATACAAACAAATGGAGATATATACCATGTTCTTGGAGTGGAAGAATCAACATTGTGAAAATGACTCTACTACCCAAAGCAATCTGCAGATTCAATGCAATCCCTATCAAACTACCACTGACATTTTTCACAGAAGTAGAAAAAAAATTTCACAATTTGTATGGAAACACAAAATACCCCAAATAGCCAAAGCAATCTTGAGAAAGAAAAATGGAGCTGGAGGAATCAGGCTCCCTGACTTCAGACTACACTACAAAGCTACAGTAATCAAGACAGTATGGTACTGGCACAAAAACAGAAATATAGATCAATGGAACAGGATAGAAAGCCCAGAGATAAACCCATGCACATATGGTCACCTTATCTTTGATAAAGGAGGCAAGAATATACAGTGGAGAATAGACAGCCACTTCAATAAGTGGTGCTGGGAAAACTGGACAGGTACATGTAAAATTATGAAATTAGAACACTCCCTAACACCATACACAAAAATAAACTCAAAATGGATTAAAGACCTAAATGTAAGGCCAGACACTATCAAACTCTTAGGGGAAAACATAGGCAGAACACTCTATGACATAAATCACAGCAAGATCCTTTTTGACCCACCTCCTAGAGAAATGGAAATAAAAACAAAAATAAACAAATGGGACCTAATGAAACTTCAAAGCTTTTGCATAGCAAAGGAAACCGTAAACAAGACGAAAAGAGAACCCTCAGAATGGGAGAAAATATTTGCAAATGAAGCAACTGACAAAGGATTAATCTTCAAAATTTACCAGCAGCTCTTGCAGCTCAATATCAGAAAAACAAACAACCCAATCCAAAAATAGGCAGAAGACCTAAATAGACATTTCTCCAAAGAAGATATACAGATTGCTAACAAACACATGAAAGAATGCTCAACATCATTAATCATTAGAGAAATGCAAATCAAAACTACAATGAGATATCCTCTCACACCGGTAGAATGGCCATCATCAAAAATTCTACAAACAGTAAATGCTGGAGAGGGTGTGGAGAAAAGGGAACCCTCTTGCACTGTTGGTGGGCATGTAAATTGATACAGCCACTGTGGAGAACAGTATGGAGTTTCTTTAAAAAACTAAAACTAGAATTGCCATACGGCCCAGCAATCCCACTACTGGGCATATACCCTGAGAAAACCATAATTCAAAAAGAGTCATGTACCACAATGCTCATTGCAGCTCTATTTACAATAGCCAGGACATGGAAGCAACCTAAGTGTCCATCAACAGATGAATCGATAAAGAAGATGTGGCACATATATACAATGGAATATTACTCAGCCACAATAAAGATGAAATCGAGTTATTTTGTAGTGGGGTGGATGGACCTAGAGTCTGTCATACAGAGTGACGTAAGTCAGGAAGAGAAAAACAAATACCATATGCTAACACATATATATGGAATTAAAAAAAAAAAAGGTCATGAAGAACCTAGGGGCAAGACTGGAATAAAGATGCAGACCTACTAGGGAATTTGCTTGAGGATACGGGGATGGGGAAGGGTAAGCTGTGACAAAGTGAGAGAGTGGCATGGACATATATACACTACCAAACGTAAAATAGATAGCTAGTGGGAAGCAGCTGCATAGCATAGGGAGATCAGCTTGGTGCTTTGTGACCACCTAGAGTAGTGGGATAGGGACGGTGGGAGGGAGGGAGATGCAAGAAGGAAGAGATATGAGGATATATGTATATGTATAACTGATTCACTTTGTTATACAGTAGAAACTAACACACCATTGTAAAGCAATTATACTCCAATAAAGATATTAAAAGAAAAAAAAAGTCATCATGGAAAAATGGAGAAACCAGCAAAGGAGACTTAGAAAGATGAACCAGTGTGGTAAAGAAAATCACAGAGAGTGTGCTGTCCTGGGAGTCAAATGGAATATATCAAGGAAGAGGGGTGGTCACCATGTCAAATCCTTCTAATATGTCAAACTAGATGAGGAAGATGGACTTAGCAGAGCAGAGGACACTGTGACCTTGACAAAAGTAGTTTCCATGAAGTGCTGAGGACAGAAACCTGTTGGGGTGGGCTTAGCTGAGAATGGGAAGAGAAGAGCTGGAGTCAGGGAGTGTGTTGGTTAGTGTTATGTGTTAACTTGACTGAACCACAGGGTGCCTAGATATTTTGTGTGTGTCTGTGAGGGTGTTTCTGGATGAGATTAACATTTGAATTGGTAGACTGAGAAAAGCAGATTGCTTTCTTCAAAGTGGGCCTCATCCAATGCATTGAAGGCCTGAATAGAATAAAAGGCTGAGTAAGAGAAGAGTCTCTTTGTCTGACTGTCTTTGGGCTAGAATGTCAGCGTTCTCCGCCTTCAGACTTGAACTCAGACTGGAATGGTGTCATTGACTCTCTTAGTTCTCCAGCTTGCTGACTGCCCAACTTGGGACTTCTCAGCCTCCATAATTGTGTGACTCAATTCTTTATAATAAATCTCTTCATATACATAAAATTTTAAAAATATACAAAAATTTAAAATTAAATATAAAAATAAAGGAAATATAAAGAGTTTTATTATAAGGAATTGAGTCACTGTATATATATAAATATATACAGCCTATTGGTTCTGTTTCTCTGCAGAGACTGATACAGATTTTTGTACTGAGAAGCGAGGAGCTGCTGTAACAAACACTTAAACGGGGAAGTGACTTTGGAATTGGGTAATGAGTAAAAGCTGGAAGAATTTTGAGGTCATGCTAGAAATACAAATATTAAAGGTGATTCTGGTGAGGTCTCAGATAGAACTGAAGAACATATTATTGGAAACTGGAGGAAAGGTGATTCTTAGCATAAACTGGTAAAGAACTTGATGAATTGTGTTCCCGTTTTAGTGCTCTGTGGAAGGTAGAACTTAAAAAAAATTTTTTTTATTGATATATAGTTGATTTACAACGTTGTGTTAATTTCTGCTGTACAGCAAAGTGATTCAGTTATACATATATTTATTCTTTTTCATATTCTTTTCCATTATGGTTTATCACAGGATATTGAATATAGTTCCCTGTCTATACAGTAGGACCGTGTTGTTTATCCATTCTATATATACTAGTTTGCACCTGCTAATCCTAAACTCCCAATCCTTCCCTCCCCCACTCCCCCTGCCCCTTGGCAACCACAAGTCTATTCTCTATGTCTGTGAATCTGTTTCTGTTTCATAGATATGTTCATTTGTGTTGTATTTTAGATTTGTGAAAGGTAGACCCTTTGAGCAATGAAATTGGACGTTTAACTGCTGACAAAAAATTAATCAGTTCATCTAAGAAGGAATTGGAAAATTTTATTCAAGCCAAATTTGAGGATTACCATTACCAGGAAGACCATTTCAGGATGCTCTGAGAACCTTTCCACCCTTTAGAAGTCAAGACACAGTTTATATAAGTTTTTTGAGACAGAGGGCTGTACGTTAAATGACGTATTATTGACAGCTTACATAAACCAGTTTTAAGTGCCATCGTGGTGGGTCATGTGACCCTTTACAAGATCAAGAAGGAATGTTATCTTTTAAGGAGTTTTTTTTTTTTTTTTTAATATCTATTTATTTATTTGGTTGCACCAGGTCTTAGTTGTGGCAGGCGGGCTCCTTAGTTGCAGCTCCAGGGCTCCTTAGTTGCTGCCCGTGGGCTCCTCAGTTGTGGCATGTGAACTCTTGTTGCAGCATGCATGTGGGATCTAGTTCCCTGACCAGGGACTGAACCCAGGACCTCTGCATTGGAAGCGTGGAGTCCTATCCACTGTGCCACCAGGGAAGTCCCAAGGAGTTGACTTGATGCTAGGAGAATGTTGCTATTTATGGTTGAGAAGGTATTCCTGCTGATGGGGGAGGTTTGGTCAATGCATAATGAGGATACACAATGCACAGTGCGAGGAGAGGGGAGGCCAAAGGGCAGAGAAGAATTTTTATGTTTAAATTTTTCTTGTCTTGCCATAAATATGAATTTTATTTCACAAATTAAGGAGATTTCTAGGCAAAGTGTTGAAGGAATGCCTTGGTTTCTCCTGACAGCTTATAGTAAAACGTGGGAGGAGAGATATGAATTGAAGAAGGGATTGTTAAGCAAAAAGGAATCGGAACTTAAAGATTTTAAAATTCTTGGCCTATCCATATTGCAAAAAATGAGAAAGTGTGTTCTGAAGAGAATACCAAGGATGTGGCTGGACTCTCACTTGATAAAGAGTTTATGGGATTATATAAATAGAAATACTACCAGTATGAGCTGAATGGGATGGAAATGGGATGAAATGAAGGAAGGCTTTTGGACTTCCTGGATTTGATGGGACAGGACAATAGAGCTGTTTGGCTGTGAATGTGTGCTGCTCTTCAGGAAGAGGGAAAAGTGACCCCGAAGGTGATTCAGAGATCAGCAGGGCGTCCACCTCAGTCTCAATAGGCCAGACAGCCTCTGACCTCCAAATAAAACCCTGGGACTAGGAGTCCCCTCTGGAGCCATGGGGCTGGGACCACCTGCAGAGCCTTGTGGGCATGACAAACCCCATCCCCCACGACTGCCAGCAAAGCCGCAGAACAAAGTAAGACAGTGTTGAACCAAAGAGGATTATTCTAGAGCCTTAAGATCTGATGGAATTTACCTTGCTAGGTTTTGAACTTGCTTGGGACCCATCACCCTTCCCTTTTTATTACTTCCCCCTTTTGGAATGGGAATGTCTTTCCTATGCCTGGCCCAGCATTGTATTTAGGAAGCACATACCTTGCTTCACAGCTGGAGAGGAAGTATGCCTCAGGATGTATCATACCTGGAGACTCACACTTACCTGATTTAGACATTATTTAGATGAGGCTTTGGACTTAGACTTTAGAGCTTATGTGGGAATGAATTAAGACTTTGGGGCTGTTGGGATGGAATGAATGTATTTTGCATATGAGAAAGACATGGATTCGAGGGGACCAGGAGTAGAATGTTATGGATTTAATGTTTGTATCTCCCCAAATTCATATGTTGAAGCCCTAACTCTCAGTGTGATGGTATTTGGAGATGGGGGCTTTGGGAGGTAATTGGGATTAAATTAGATCATGAGATTGGGGCCCTTAGAATAGGCTTAGTGGCTTTATAAGAAGGGAAAGAAAGAGAGATTACTCTCTCCATGTGCACACATGGAGGTAAGGCCAGGTGAGGACATAGAAAGAAGGCCGCAGTCTGCAAACCAGGAAGAAAGCTCTCACTGGGAACCAAATCAGCTGACACCTTGATCTTAGACTTCTCAGCTTCCAAAACTGTGAGAAATACAGTTCTGTTGTTTAAGCCACCCCAGTTTGTGGTATTTCGCTATGGCAGCCAGAGCAGACCAATACAGAGAGTATAGGCAACTCTTGCATTATGTTGTAACAGGGAGACAAAAAAAAAAAAAAATTGGGATGGTTTTGGTCAGGGGGAATGGAGTCACGGAAATTTTTTGTTAAGTGGGGAGAAACGGCAACATGTCTGTATGCCAGAAACAAGCTTGAAGAGAGTCAATCAAGCAACCCTCTCAGTGGGTGTACTAATCACTATTCTAGGCACAGTGGAAAACAAGACTGACAATGTCTCTGTTTACATTTTAATTGACGCATGATGTGTGTGTGTGGAAAGAAGACAACGAACAAATAAACAAACAAACAAAAAATACCAAATGAATTCATATCCGAGTAATTCTCACAAATCAGGCCATTTGTTCCACACCTTCCGAGGCCTTGCCCTCCACCCCCAAGGGCATATTTTCACTAGTCTTTTTAAGGCACCTCTGAGTCTGGCGTTTGACACCTGCTCTCTGATTTATAAACTTGGGAGAACCAAAGCTTCAGGTAAAAGTCATCAGTGGCTGGAAGTAATTTGGGCCCAAGATGCAGAAGCTGCACTTCATCATCTCTCTCTCTTGTTCTTTTTATTCTCTCTGATCATGTTTGTTTTAATCTTTCGACTTTCAAGATTATTCTCTTTGATTGAGAAAAAAGTAAAATAGGCATTGATAGTTCTATTTTCCACTGCCATTTTTAAATTTACTATCTGGCTCTCTTAGTGAGATTCTATCTTCCTCAATCTCGTACTTGAAGCATTCCTTAGCAGGTAGGCCCTTATTAATCTTCTTGCCATATTAAAATACTTCAGTTGACTCTGGGCTTTAGTCTCTCTGTCATAAATCTTTGGCTTTGGTGCCATTTCTATATAGTCATTGGTTTCAAACTTGATATTGTTGGAGAGCTCCTTCAGTAGTCAAATTATGTTGTTTGAATACAGTATTGGCTGAGGGATAAGCACACTTGCTGTACCAGAAAGCACAAAATATGAGATAATTGTATTTTTCTTTTACACAATAGTAGACAGGCAAGCCAAGGCCTATTGTTGGTTTTATTTCTCAAGATCATCCAGTGGCTTGGTTTCTTCTGTCACCTCCACTCACATTCCACTGGAGAGAATTTAATCATGTAACCTAAATGCAGGGGAGGCTGGGAAGTGTATTTCCTTGATGAGTGGCCATATGCCCCGCTGAAAAGAGGAAGAGTATCTATTACTAAAAGGAGAAGGGAAGAATAAGCACTGAGGAAAAATTAGTGTTGTGTGCCACAAATGCTGCTTCTTCTTCCTCTTCGCTGAGATACATTTGATTATGTTTTCAGAGTTCAGCATTTGGGAGACTTTCAACTTCTAGTTATGTGCCAGGCACTGTTATTGGAGCCGAGGTTAAGGGGGTGAACACAAAAATATAGCCTAAAGAAGAAGATGTAGCTCCTGCACCACAAGGGCAGCTCTGAGTCCTGGTAGCCTCCTGCCCCCTCAACTCATCTCTCTGAGGGTCCTGCTCATGACTCTCCGCTCCTAGCATTGAATGGGTAGCCACTCTGGGTCTGTGGTGGCAATGGCAGCAGCTCTTTTAAGGCTGGCTGTCTCCAGGACTCTGCTGCCACTTGGGACTTGTACAGAGCTTCTGCTTACATTCTTCAGCCTGGTCTAGTGGTCCCACTGGAAGTTTCTTTACATCTGCTTTGTGCCTTCAGTAATGTTCAAAGTTTACCTACAGCTACATATTTAGATCTATTGATTAACTTTTTGGTATTTGGGAGCCAGTAGGATGTCTGGGCTGATTCTCCAATAGGTTACCCACCCCAAAACAAAAGCGATCTGACCGTAAGCCCTGTCCTCTTACAAAAGGTGTGAGACAATAGAGATAATGAACATTGGCCTCTGCCTCCAGGTCCTGGCACAGAGCCTCTAATATCCTTGTAATTTCCTAAGCAGTCGTTTGTTCCAATATCTGGTGTTTGACCTGGGTTGCGGACGCTGAGATCTCTTGGATTTTTGTGAATGTGTTTTGTTCTAATGAGCTGACATGTGATGGGCTCCTGGAGGGGGCCCGGTCACCAGAAAGACCAAGCTGTGATTAGAAGCTTCGAACTTTCAGCCCTCTACCCCCATTCTCTAGAGAGAGGACAGGGGCTGAAAATTGAGTTCATGGTTGATTATGCCTACATGATGGAGCCTCCACAAACATCCCCAAAAGTGCAGCGTTCAGGGAACTCCTGGGCTGGTGGACACGTGGTGGTCCTGGGAGAGTGGCTGGCCTGGAGAGGGCCTGGAAGCTCTGTGCCCCTTCCTACACACCTCGCCCTGTGCATTTCTTCCATCTGGATCTTCTTGAGTTATGTCCTTTTATAATAAACTGGTAATCTTAGAAGTAAACTGTTTTCCTGAGTTCTGGGAACCATTCCGGTAAATTGATTGAACCCAAGGAGGGGGTTATGGGAACCTTCAGTTCAGTCAGTCAGAAGCCTAGGTAACAACCTGGACTTGTGATTGGCATCTGAAGTGGGAGGGTGGGGGGAAGTCTTGTAGAACTGAGCCCTTAACCTGTGGGATCTGATGCTATCTCCAGGTAGATAGTGTCAGAATTCAGTTAAATTGTAGGACACCTAGATGGTGTCTCAGAGAATTGCTTGGTGTGAGGAAAAATGCATACACATCTGGTGTGAGAAGTGAGTGTGGCAGTAGTGTGAGAGTGAGAGACACACACCGGAGGAAGAGTGAGGTTGTTCCTGTTGAGGCCTCGTCAGACTTTCCACTGCCACATTCTTAAATTGAAATAAGCAGCTGAACCTCCTGTCATTTGCAGGAAGCCTATAATATAAAAAAGAGGAACTAAAATAATGAAAGAAAAAACCTGATTCTCAGGGAAATAGATAATTCAGAGAACAGAAGCTATTTGAAAACAGGATAAAGCCCTTCAATACGCAGAAAAATTTAAGAAACTACTGAATCCGTTAAAAAAAAAAAGGTAAGAACTTTAGGACATGGCAAAGAGCATACAATGCATTTTTTTTAGAAAGGAAAAACAATTAAAATCTTCAAAAAAAAAACTATACAAGCAACTCGTAATCTAAAATCCAGTCGAAAATAGGAAATCTATAGACTTAAAGGAAAATGGAATGGATATGGATTCTAAGCGACAGATGGAATGAATAAGAAACTGGATGATATTAAAGATATTGGGTGGAATGCATTTACTTCTTTATCCTACAAGAAAAACAAAAAGATTCTAAGAAACCCCAAGGCAAAACAAAGAAACATTAAACAGTATGGGAAAGTCAATGTTCTAAACATGAAGCAACACAAAGTGTAGTCCGATTTCTAACAATGGGTGGGAATTAAGAAAAGAGAATCCGTTTTGTACATTGTCATATTGAGTGGCACTTGGATCAAGACTTGGAGACATAAATTAGGAAATCCATCTTGACTCTTCAGTGAACAATACTAAAGTAATCAATAATCATAATGTAGATATCTTTATAGTTTTCAATTTTGAAATCAATTTACAGGCAAAACAGGGAAGACCTAATTAGGGTTACAGAATAGACTGTAAATATGTTATTCACCTTGACCAAGTTATTGACAGAAGATGGGAGGGGATGGGGAAAGGAATATAAATAGAATGCTACAGGTCCTATTATCCTCATCTACTATAGGAGAAATTCAATGGATAATGTCTTTGTTCGAGACAAGTAGACAGAAGTTTGGGTATTATATTAAGTCACAAAAGTAGCCAGTTAGAGGAGCTAAAAATAGTGATATGAACATATAGAGAGTAGAAGTGAACAGAGGAGAGTGGCAGGAAATTAATAAAGAATGTCTAAAGGTATTGTATCAAGAAATAGTAGGAAGAGTATATTATTAACAAAAATGGTAATAACCAAAAGAACCAAAGCAGATATATGTAAAAGATTTTGCCTCTAGGTTAGGGAACTGATGGTAGGGGACAGAGTAACACAGAATGATTGCTTTTCATTATATGGCTTCTGTACTACTTGGTTTTTAAAAACCTATTTGCATGTTTTATTTTGATAAAATTTTTAAGAACTAAATATGTATAAACAACTTGTTGCAATTAGAAGAATCCGCCCCCCCCCCCTCAGAATAGGCTACTTACAAAGAGCTTTTCTTGGGGTGGAGTGGTGTAGGCAGATAACCTCTGAGTTAAAACTATACCCCTTGCTTCCATCATTTCTGCAATACTGAATTAATATCCTTAAGTATTACCAAATGATGTCACAAAATACAATTTTATTTATTATTTAAATCCTCACATATCATTGGTTGGAATGAAAAAAAAGGAGCAGTCACTTTGGAAAACAATTTGGTAGTTTCTTATAAAGTTAAACATACACTTACCATATGATCTAGCAATCCCACATCTAGGTATTTACTCAAGAGGAATGAAAACATTTGTGCACACAAAAACCAGTATGTGAATGTTTATGGTGACTTATAGACTTATAAGTCACTATGCTTATAATTGCTGCAAACTGGAAACAACTCAAATGTCCTTCAGCTTGTGAATGGATAAACAAACTGGTACATACATACAATGGAATATTACTCAGCAATAACAAGGAATGAACTTCTGATACATGCAACATGGATGAATCTCAAATGCAACTATGCTAAGTGAAAGACACCAGATGCAAAAGGCCATAGAAGCTATGATTTCATTCATATGATATTCTGGAAAAGGCAAATCTATAAGGAGAGAAAACAGATCAATGGTGCTATGGGTTGAATTGTGTGGCCCCAAAATTCATACGTTGAAGTCCTAACTCCAGTATCTCAGAATGTGACCTTATTGGAGTAGTGTCGTTACAGAGGTAATCAAGTTAAAAATGAAGCCTTTAGGGTGGGCCTTAATTCAACATCACTAGTGACCTTATAAAAAAGGAAAATGCGGACACAGAACCATATAGAGGGAATATGATGTAAAGAGACATAGGAAGAAGTCAGTCATTTATAAACCAAGGGGAGAGGCCTAGAACAGATCCTTCCCCCACTGCCCTCAGAAAGAACCAACCCTGCTGACAACTTGATTTCGGACTTTGAGATGTAGATTTTCTATTTTTTAAGCAATTGAGTTTGTGGTACTTTGTTACAGGAGTCCTAGCAAACTAATACAAATGGTTTCTAGAGTGGGGGTGAGGCAAATGTTGAATATAAAGGGTCACAACGGGACATTTTGAGGTGATATGAATGCTCTGTTTCTTGATTGTGGTGGTTACATGACTGCATGTTTGTCAGAAATCACAGAACTCTACACTAAAAAGGGAAAATTTCACTCTTTGTAGAATTATACTTCTATAAACATGACTTGAAAAAAATTAACCAAAAAATGACATTTAAAAAAGATTACTTTTAAAAATTAAATATTGAAGAAGTGACCCAGGGTGTATGTATATACAAGAATATTTACATTAATGTTGTTCATAATAATAAAACAGCAGAATGAAACACAATGTCCAAAATAGGAGATTGTTTGAACAAAGAGTAGTTAAAAGCAAAGCCAAAAGATAAAATTCTTTCCCTGACAGAACTTATATTCCAGCAGATGAGCTAGCCAATACATAAATAAAGAAATAAATATGTAAACATAATATCAGGCAGTGATAAGTTCTGTGAAGAAAATAAAGTAAGGTATGGGTAGAGAGTTAAAAGGAGCACTATTTTAGATACAGTAGTTTGATGTCAACAACTTTGCTCGGCTATAATCCCCAGTTATTCCATCAAATGCTAATCTAGATGTTGCTGTGAAGGTATTTTGTAGATGTGATTCAAGTCCATAATCAGTTGACTTTCAGTAAGGGAGATTGTCCGAGATATTGGGGTGAGCGTGGTGCAGTGATGAGCATGTTAAAAGGCCTTAAAAGCAGAGACTTCCCTGAAGAAGGAGAAATTCCAGCTATGGTGAGAGAGAGAAAACTTGAGAGAAATTTATTATCTTGAAGACCATGTTATCTTAGAGTTTTATTAGCCAGGGAAGGGGGCTACATTTTGAATCACACATATTCTTACTCTGTTTTTTTTTTTCTTTTGCAACACGCGGGCCTCTCACTGTTGTGGCCTCTCCCATTGCGGAACACAGGATCCGGACGCGCAGGCTCGGTGGCCATGGCTCACAGGCCCAGCCGCTCCACGGCATGTGGGATCCTCCCGGACCGGGGCACGAACCCACGTCCCCTGCATTGGCAGGCGGACTCTCAACCACTGCGCCACCAGGGAAGCCCCTCTTACTCTGTTTTTAAAGGGCCTTTAAAAAAACATTGGTACAGTGGTTCTCAAATTGTAGCCACAGACTAACAGCATTAGCATTGCCAGGATCTTGTTAGAAATGCAATTTTTCAGGTTTACCCCAGTCTTCCTGAATCAGAAACTGTGGAGGTGGGTTCTAGTAATCTGGGTTTTAAGGAATCCATCAGATGATTCTGATGCATATTAAAGCCCGAGAACCATGGGTCTAGAGAAATGACTGATATCATTCCGATGACAAAAACTCTAATACAGCAACTCTTGGGTATGTGAGAATAACCCTGTGCTTGTTTAAGTGCACAGTTCTGAGTGCCTTCCTACAAAGTCTGTCCAGTAGGTCTGAGGTGGGTCCAGAAATCTCATTTTAATAAGTAGGTAATTCTGATGCAGGAGGTCCACAGGTGACTCTGAGAACCATGCTCATTTGTCAATTGTTAGTCTCCAGTATATTCAAGCTCTCAGCAACATTGGACATGATGGACCTCATCCACCTCCGGTACCACTTTCTACATTTTGGGACTCACCACTCTCTCAGTTATCTTCCTACTTTACTGGCCAATCAATCACAATTTCCTTTACTGAACTTGCCTGTTCTTCCCAACCTCTAAACATTAGTGCACTTGAGGCCTATTCTTTAGACCTCTTCTTTTTTCCATCCATGCTCACACCATAGTGCCAATGACTCAAATGTGTATCTTCATACATGTATATGAAAAGATGTCTCCACTTGAATATTTTAATGGCATCTAAAACCTAATATGTCCAACACTCATCTCTTGGTTTCTACCCTTCAAACCTGCTCCTCCCCTGTTTCCCACCAATCTTCCCATCCAAATAGATGCCACCACTTCCAATTTCTTCCTGTTTCCCTCAAGTTTTCTATCTTTGGATTCATCAAAATTTCTCTGTTGATCAGAATTGACTCAAGAGATAAAGTTCTGGTTGTTGCTTCCTTTGCTCTCAGAGAGGTAAAGTTATTAGTAATTCAGGTCAAGAATTTATTCAGTGTTCTGAACTTAGAGTCTTATTTTTAATATCTTAAAAGAAAATATCCCATTTTAGACTAGAGAAGAGCAAACGTGGCCTACTGGGGTCAGCAGAGAACAGTGTGTTAAAGATTTAGACCCAGAGAAGGCACTGGGAGTGATTAGTTACTAAGCAACTCTCCTAAGCACTTAGATCACTAATGTGATCAGTACTCAGCTCTGCTGTTGGCTGATGGGAAGTAAGAGACCGGAGGAGAGTATTAGATGAGTGCAGAAGTGCCTCTCAGAGTTGGGACCAATGGACAGACATGGCAGCCATCAAAAAGAGACAGCTGCTCCTGTTTGCTCCATAGGGATTATCAAAGTTTCCTGGAGAATCCATAAACTACTGAAATTATTATCTTTGTTGAGTCCAGCCAGCCTGCTCAACGGCACACCATCCAGACTGGACTCTTAGTTAGCTATCAGTGAATTCGCTTATGCTAAAAATGGACAAAAAGTTTCACTATTTCCAGACTGCCTATTATTATTATTTTTTTGTCCTATCCCCTTTCTCTTACACATTCTGTTTCGATAGTCTAATGTCTGCGGGAAGAAGGCTTACATATAAGTATTGTAGGGGAGCAAAATTTGCCACCCCTAAATGTGTCTCTTTGGCATGAGGATTAATTTAAGCTGATTATTTTTAAGAAACAGAAGACTCAGGAAGTCTCTCTTCTACATTCTCCTTGGCTGCCTAAATAATTTAGATAAAGGGCCTGTTCCCAGAATAGAGCTATCACCAGAGATATAAGTGTGGTCGGGGGAGGGGAAGGGATGGGGACTCAGCTGGACCTAGAGATCAGAGTCCACTCTGTGTCCCGTAGTCTCTGCATGGCCCAGCAAACATTTATTTACCAAACATTTACTTTTCTACCTCTATGTCAATTACCTTCCTCCTCTTTAAATTGCCCAAACTACTACCCCCAGCATCCTCTTCTGTCTTTAGCTGAAGATAGTACTTAAGGTGAGGATTTAGGCCATTTTGGCAAGTTACTCAGTTTTCCTGGATCTCTCCCAGGTGTTCATGTTATTAAACTTTTGTTTGATTTTCTCTTGTTATTCTGTTTCATGTCAATTTAATTTTTAGACCATCCAGAAGAACCTTGAAGGGTAGAGGAAAATTTCTTCATTCCCAACAATATTGAGAAAGAAGGAACTGATAATTGACTTGGGGAAATTAAAAGCAATTGGTTTCAACATTTTGGGCTGCTGCCCACAGTAAGAAATACATTTCATCTCACAAACCAGCATATATCTACTCATAATCAGAAAAGCTCATGAAATAGCATTCACTTACCCTTATCATATAAAGGTATTTTCTCTGATTTTTTTTTCTATTTTATTTCATTAACAGTTTACTGATTGTGACCACTAAAGATTTTACAGTCCACTGACAAATGGGTTGTGGCTCTGAGTTGAAAAACTCTAAGCTATAAAATATGAAAGAGACAAAAAAGTTGAAAGTCCTCCAGGTTTAGTTTGAGTGGTGAAGAAAATGGGTACCACTAATTGATAAAAATAAAGAAGAAATTGGAAAGGGGAGTTGATAAGTTTCCTGTGGCTACTGTAACAAATGTGAAAGGAAAATAAAAATGGAGTTGGTGTTGCTAAGAGAGCTCTGTAAAATGAGCCAGGAGGCCATTGAGGAGGTGTGACTTGTGTGCATCTTGGCCTGGATGAAATCTGGTCTTTTGATTCTTGTCCTACTCAGAATCCTTGTTGGACCGTTACTCTAGGGTGGCTCCTGGCAGCCTGTCTGCTTGTTTGGGCCCTTGCCCTAGAGCAGCTCACGATTCCTGGAGGACAGATGTTTCCTGACGTGCAATCAGGGGTGGTCACGGTTCTTTGGCAGCCATGTGGCTTTAGTCTTTGTGGGCCCTTGACTCTTTCTCTTCCCCGGAACACTCTTTCGGTTTTCCCTGAATCTGTGTCTCCCAAATTGCAATTCCTAAGACCCCAAATAAAGCTCTTTTTTCTTTGCTGCCTCAATACTGATTATTGTTTGACACAAATTACCATAAACTTGGGATCTAAAGCAACAAAAATTTATTCTCTCACAGTTCTGGAGGCCAAAAGTCCAAAATCAGTATCACTGGGCCAAAGTCAAGATGTTGGCAGAAGCACACACCCTCCACAGGCTCTAGGTGAGAATTTGTTCCTTGTCTCTTCAGCTTCTGGAGACTGCGTGTGTGTAGGCACATGGGTTTACCAGGTAATTGTGCCTCTTCCTCCCTCCCTTCCTCCCTTCCTTTCTTCCTCCCTCCTACTTCCTTCCTTCCTCCCTCCCTCCCTCCCTCTCTTTCTTCCTTCCTTCCTTCCTTCCTTCCTTTCTTTCTTTCTTTTTTTTCTTTCTCATCCACCTAAGAAATCACAGTATATTAGAGTAGATGTAGAACCATTTTGTACAAATACAGGTTAGTGCCTAGCACAATATCTGCCATATTGTAGGTACTTGACAAAATATTTGTTGGATGATTGTGATAATTCTTTGCCTTTTAAGTGACCTTTGCCCTAAAAATCTAGTATTTTTCTGGTCCATTATGTGTCTCTTCTTGGACATCAGAAACCTGCATTCAGAATTTGGCATGGAACCTTAGAGGATATATGGTTCCGGTTGTAATCCCTCATTTTTACTCTTTTGCTTTTCTTAATTTTTAAAAAAAATTAATTTATTTATTTTTGGCTGCGTTTGGGTCTTTGTTGCTGCACGTGGGCTTTCTCTAGTTGTGGCGAGCGGGGGCTACTCTTCGTTGTGGTGCCCAGGTTTCTCATTGTGGTGGCTTCTCTTGTTGCGGAGCACAGGCTCTAGGCACGCAGGCTTCAGTAGTTGTGGCACATGGGCTCGTAGTTGTGGCTCGTGGGCTCTAGAGCGCAGGCTCAGTGGTTGTGGTGCACGGGCTCCGCGGCATGTGGGATCTTCCCAGACCAGGGCTCTAACCTGTGTCCCCTGCATTGGGAGGCGGATTCTTAACCACTGCACCACCAGGGAAGTCTCATTTTTACTCTTGAGGTAACAAAAACAGAGAAGATAAGTGATTTGTCTAAAATGATCTAGTGCTCTTTTCACCACACTCCTTTGCCTTTTCACATTCATTTTAAGCCAGGCTTCTTTTCAGTTCACCTGTCAACCTAAAGAAGCAGTACTATTACTAAAATGCGGTAATACTCTAGGTCTTTCCCCTGTTGGTATTTATTTTCTTCAAAAGCAAAATGCTTCATTCCACAGGGACTCAGAGTGACTCATCTAATCACAGCTTTACACAGTGGATCCACTCTCATACCTTATATCTGCTTCTTGCTGCAACTTTGGAAATGTGTAGTGGCATTTTTTGGGTTATCACTATTAATGGGTAGAGCAGGGTTTCTGTATTTTATAGCTCGAATAATGGAATGCTTAGACATTCTATTATGAGCAGGACAGTGTGTTACAACAAGGAAATAGCTCAATTGAAAATAATTACTAGAAGGCAATGTCCTATGCCACAAAGAGTTATCCTCTATGTATTTACATTAGAGTAGACTTTTATGACTTCAGATCATCTCCATTTTTTTTATGGTAAAAAAAATTATGGTGAAAGTAAAGATTTTTTCAAGAGATTAATTTTATCCAGAGATGTCAAAACTGGGTCTCAGTAATAACGTTAGTGTTGTCGTGCGGGTCCCAAAGAAGAGGCGGACAAGGAGAATGGATTTAAACAGATGAACAGCAGGGGACTCAGGACTCCAACAGTCAAGAGTCCCAAACCTCTGCCTGTCCACATATTTATTTACTGGATACACAATGAGCTTGTTTTTCAGCTAGTGAAAAATAGAAATCAGATACAGATCATCGGCTTCAAAATATGTTTCGACCTGCAGGCAAGTTCGTACAAAAACATTTGCGAACCCATTAAAGTAATTAAATTGTTCAATCTTTTCTTGTTCTTAAACAACATGAACAAGTCGTTCCAGGACGCTTAATTCTCTGAACACTTCAAAGAGGTGCTGGAACCATTTGTGATCCTTCAGCCAGATGTCTCTTGTGTGCGAGGACATTTCCCTGTTCTCAAGAATGCCGTCCCAAAACAACCTTTTCATATAAGCTAAACTTTTTGGACACTTTCCACAACGTTAGTTATGTTTTGAAGACACAGATAATTTTAGCCAGGGTTTGGGTGAAGTGGCAGATATTCTTCAGGATCATTCATCATAGAGAAGTCACATTATGTTGAGTAATTTAAGGAGTAGGCTGTGTTTAGAGGAGAATAATGTGAAGTGACCTGGAACTGGTAGAAAGAAAATTATGAAGAAGAATGTTGCTACTACTAATCTAATGCTGAGAATGGCTTTGTGTTGTCAGAGAACATGTGAAATATGGATTTAGTGAACAGAGTTTGGTTAGAAGTTCATGGGTAATTTTGGAACAATTTCTTATTGTGAAGCACTGGGAAGATGGGGCATCTCATTCACAAATCAAAAAAAGTTTTTTTCTTTTAAGTATGATTTTTTAAACACTTCTGTGTCAGGCACTGTGATTTACAGATATTATTTCATTTTACCATCTGTCTATGGAATCTGGACATTCATTCATTCAGTAATAAGTAGTAAGTGAAGGTTTTTTGAGCGGAAGAATTACATGATGTGAGTTATACTTTAGAAAGATTAATATGATAGCATGTGGGATGGCTTATTAGGTTGGTGAGAAACTGGAGGCACTTAGTAGATAATGACCATAGTCCAGTTGAAAAGTAATGAGGACCTAAGCCAGAGTGATGACAGTGGAGATAGAGAAGAGGGGATGAATTTGGATGAATTTGGATGAGATGGCCATAATTAAAGGCCGAGTGAGAATGAGTCCATTTTAGACAGTGGGTTTGGTTTTATTGAGTTGAGGCAGGGTCTAATCAATTGGAGATGTTTTACTTCAATGTAATTTTTAATGAAATGTTGACTATAATAGGAAGGTTTTTTTTTGTTGTTTGTTTTTGTTTACATCTTTATTGGAGTATAATTGCTTTACAATGGTGTGTTAGTTTCTGCTTTATAACAAAGTGAATCAATTATACATATACATATGTCCCCATATCTCTTCCCTCTTGCATCTCCCTCCCTCCCACCCTCCCTATCCCACCCCTCTAGGTGGTCACAAAGCTCCGAGCTGATCTCCCTGTGCTATGCAGCTGCTTCCCACTAGCTATCTATTTTACGTTTGGTAGTGTATATATGTCCATGCCACTCTCTCACTTTGTCCCAGCTTACCCTTCCCCCTCCCGTTTTTTTTTTTTTTTTTGCGGTACGCGGGCCTCTCACTGTTGTGGCCTCTCCCGTTGCGGAGCACAGGCTCCGGACGCGCAGGCCCAGCGACCATGGCTCACGGTCCCAGTTGCCTCGCGGCATGTGGGATCTTCCCGGACCGGGGCACGAACGCGTGTCCCCTGCATCGGCAGGCGGACTCTCAACCACTGCGCCACCAGTGAAACACACCGCTCCCGTTTTTAAGCTTGGTCCATCAGCCTTCATTCACACTTGACAGTGTAGAGAGTTAATAGCTCTGGCTTAGAACCGGATCTGTCACTTTCCTCTGCCTGACCTTGGGCTATTTACTTAGCCAGGCACATCCTTAGCCTTCTCAGCTGCAGAATGTCCATAACAAATACCTTTTACCTAGAGTCCTTGTGAGACTTGGATACGATAATTCATGTGCCTCGGTCAGGACAGAAGCTCAATAGATCGTTATTATTGTTCTTGCTATACTTTATTTGCCTTATTCATTCTCATTCTCTTATGAGTATGCAGTAGATTTTTCCAGTGGCTGCATGATGTGCTTATATGATATTGCAACAGACTGAATACAGAAGATATGAGAATTCAGCTGTCTTCTATTAACCCAGGCACCGAAGAAATTTGTAAAAATTTAAACAATACTACTCTTCTCACTAAATTCTTATTTTTGAAAAACATTTATAAAAGCAAGAGTAAAAAAATATCATGTCAACATGTAGAGTTCATTATTGTCATTTGTCCATAAATAAATTGGTGGAATTTGTGAATAAGTATTTAAATATTTCTCACTTTATTTTTTTTAATACAATAGATATTGACAGACATCCCCCCATAACCAAACATCTCTTAGAGGCTGCAGTAATTTTTAGGAGTTGCAAAGGGGTCCTGAAACCAAAAAAATTTGAGAACTGCTAATTTAGAGACATGAGAGCAGGCTCCAATAGGCTAGTATGTACTTCTCAGAGTCCAAGGTCCATTGAAGACTTTAATAAATTGGGTTTCCTTTCTGGCAGCTGACAAGTAGCTGATGAAGAACCCCGTAGAGGTGAACTTCTGGGAGGAAATGATAAGGGGAATTATAACTGGGGACTTTCAGGGAAATGACAGGCCTGGAAAGGGTAGTTTTAGATAGTGCTAAGCCTCTCCATTCAGTTTTTTCTACTGTACTTTAGGATTAAAGATTATGATAGTATATTCTAAGAATTATTTGTTTTATAGACTTTTTATCATGCTTTTGGCATGTAAAGTGTCCACTGGGGACTATTACTGGAAAGAGCCTAACTAAAACTAGAGAAAGTTATGTCACCACTTGGCACTTTATATAGAAGGACTGAAGATCAACTGACTTAGTTTAAATTCATTCGCGTTCCAAGCAGCTTTAGGATAGAAAACCAGAGCTGCATCTTCTTTATATAAAGCTTCTCTCTAAAATCCTGTAAAGGGGGCTTTTGTTACTTGTGACAAGTTCCTAAAGAGAAAGATTAAAGTGATGGTGTTCTTTCCCTACTTTTCTCCCCTTTAGAAATGGTTCTAGAGAGTTTACTAGTGTGATTGCCAACCAGTGATCACAGGTCACGGCGTCTGTGACAGAGTCTATTTTCCAGTCTGCACATGTTAGTCATAGTCTGAAGTGTTTAATATTTTCAGAACATTATCTTTTCCTAGCCCTGATTTTTTTTTTTTTTTTTGCAAAAAGAATCTTGGAAAAACAATGATTAAAGGCTTAAAAAGAAACAAAAACAAACAGAACTCCTAAATTCCAAGGTAAATTTTGCATAATAAAAGAATTCTTTTGCATTATGTCATTTACACTTTCAAAGGCTTCATTTCTATGCAGTCTGATTCTATTACACATTTTGTAGTTAATTGGAATAGTTTGCTAATTACTGTTATTCTCTAGATAGGGTTGCCAGATAAAATAGAAATTTGAATTTCAGGAAAACAATGAATTACTTTTTAATATAAGTATATCCCCAATATTGCATAGGACAATACTTAGGTTAATGAATTATTTGTTGTTTATCTGAAATTCTAATTTAACATCCTATACATTAATTTGCTAAATTTGGCAACCCTAACCTAAGCACAAACAGGTTCTTTGGTTTGTCTTTACTTAGCATTATATAGAACAGGTTGTATTTTCAAATGGTTTTATAGTAAAAGACAAGAACTTAATTTTCTCAGTGAAACAATTATTAGTTGGAAAAAAGTGTTCTTTTGTGTAAAATAGAATGGTTAATTCTCAGAAACTGAGTCCTAAGACTAGCACTGGTCTTGCAAATCCAGTTTTCCGTTTCAGTTTGGGAAACGTTCTCTTTTCTTTATGGGTAAACTGGCTCCACCCAGCTGCTGAAATGAGATATAAGTTGTAACAAAACCGGAAGTTGGATAGGCTGCCTTTGCTTCTCGAGGTAAGTGTCTCCTCTTTTCTTTATGTCCGAGCTCTTCGCAAAGCGCTTACAAATTGAATCCAGCTCGGTGACAGTACTGAGAGAGCAGGCGCCTGTGCTGACCCGGGCAGTCGGCGAAGCAGGATGGATGCTTTATTAACAAACTGTGTTCTGGAGCTTGCGAGCTTGTGTTGAGCTAATGAGTGCTCACGAACGAGTTAGATTAATGATAAGTCACGTGACTTTGACTACGGAACTTTAATCCCATGAAAAGGGTGATTGTAAGTAGAAACGTGTCTGGGATCATGGAAAGCATTGACTTTATTCATGCATCAGTGTTTTTATTTTTTGTTTTTAATTTTAAGCAACGGAAACTCCCTTTTTATCTAAAGCTAATGGCGTAATTACCTATATGGAGTTTACTTAGAGCCCTATTTGGCTTTTAAAGTGTCTTTTAATTTAGAAATCTTAGCTCCCCTCACCCCCACCTCTGGTGTGCCTTTAGAATTTCAGAGACTCTCTGGGGTGACTAGGTGTTACCTCTGCCCTTAATTTGTTTACGTCTTGTGCTGCCCTAAGGGCAAAGGGGGGTTTTCCGTTTGTAAATGTATTATTAGAAGTATTTCTTTATAAAGCTAAACTTCTTAGTTCAGATATTTTCTTTTTTCTCTGAATTAAAGAAAAAATAGAAAGATTTGAATGTTTACTTGGATAGTGGAGAAGTGGGAGGCTAAAATTTGGTCTATTGATTTACTGAAAACAACGAGCTAGACTTTTTAAAGGATGGTTTTGTTTAAAGGGATGTGTTCTGCTAAGTCTTTTAATAAGCCAGTATGTGGATTCTCTTTGCTGGCTGTACCTTCTGTTTCACACCTGTCCACTTAGGTAATGTCAGATTCCCTGGAAATCACATTGTAGTACATTGCATTGAGTGCTGTTTTCAAGGTTGTCTGCTAGTCATTGTGAAAGGAAATCAAGGAGTAGGATGCCTTTGCTGCCTTCAGAAATTTGCCTTAAGACAAGTCAACCAGTTGTGGCCGAAAAATTTTTTATTAGCAAAAAACCCAAAGCTTTTGGAGCGTCCCAGAAGAGACTGGTTAAAGTTGGCGGAATTAGGCAAAATTCCAAGGAAGAAAGGATTTTAATGGAAGACCTTTATGGTGGGCACTGTGCTAAATGTTTCGTAGATGTTATTTCATTTAATCTTCACATAAATCCCTTGATATTGGTAGCATTGTCTCTAACAAAATGAGAAATTTTAGGCCCAGTGAGATTAAATAATTTGTCCAAGGTCAGTCATTAAGGTGGTACCTGCTGGATTCAAACCTAGGTCTGTGTGATTTCAAAGTCCTTACCACACACTGTCTCATAGGACAGAGTAGTTGATAGCATTTTAAATGGACCTTGAATGACAATAACAGTAAAAGTAATATAGAATGTTTGAAAATAGAAAAAAATCTGAACACCTTACAATTAATTTAATGTGTTTCTTTACAGTCTTCAAATATGCATGTCTTGCAGTGTTTTTTAAATTACAAAGCACTACAGGCTTTAAAAAATATGCAAAATTCAAAGAGGATTAAAAAGAAGAAGTCCACTTCTTTTCCCATATTGAAAACACTTTCCTAGGGGGTAACCACTATTGAGAATGGTTAAAGCATGGTGTTTTTTCTTTTCCCTTTTCTTTTATATGCACTTGTTACATTATGTATCATTTTGTAGTTTGCTTGTTTTCATTCCTCATTGTGACAAGAGCATGTTTCCACCTAAGTACATGCAGATTCACGTCCTAAGCTTTTCTGAAAAGAGTTAACACTCGTAAAGAACTTAAAAGAATGCCTAGCTCTTAGAAAGCAGTCAGGAATTATTAGCTGTTATTTCGGTCATTGTCTACTCTATTTCATTCTTTTAAATGGGTACACGGTATTTTATTTTTAAATTGTTTTTATTAAAGTATAGTTGATTTACAATGATGTGTTAAGTTCCGGTGTACAGCAAAGTGATTCAGATATATACACACACACACACACACTTACATGCACACATATGTATATGTCTATTCTTTTTCAGATTCTTTTCCCTTATAGGTTATTACAAAATACTGAATATAGTTCTCTGTGCTATATATAGATCCTTGTTGGTTATCTGTAGTAGTGGGTACACAGTATTTTAGAGTCTGGGTATAGCATAGTATATTTTTGTAACCACCTAAATTGTCTTAAACTTTTGCTATTACAAATAATCCTTGCATAATTGTGGGGGTTTTCTTTTTCTTTCTTTCTTTCTTGTTTTTAAATTGAAGTATTGTTGACTTACAATATTATATTAGTTTCAGGTGTACAACATAGTAATTCACATTTTTATAGAATATACTCCATACAAAGTTATTATAAAATGTTGACTGTATTCCCTGTGCTGTTTGTTGTGTGGGGTTTTTTATAGGATAAATTCCTAGAAGTGAAATTCCTCAGTCAAAGATTAAACATATTTTAGTTTAGTAGGAAATTGTCAAATTTCCTCCAAAAATATTGCAGCAATTTACACGCTTCAGTGTATGAGCACACTTATTTCTCCACATGCTTGCTTATATTGGATATTATCAGTCTTTTGCATTTTACATGAAATGATAGGCAATGTACCTTTATTTTTAACATAGTTTAAGCACAGTGTTCAGATATTTTCTGTATCTATTTTTTTTCCCATTTAACATATATCTGTTTTTACATAGGTAGGAATTTGATGGATGGCATAATGGAGGTCCCAGTTAGAAGACAGAACATGGGGAGGAAAAAAAGTGAGGTACTTGTTCCAGAAGTAAGTACAAATGGTACATTGTTGATAGAACATGGATTGGGCTGAATACACATTAAATGCCTAATGCTTTTGTCTTTAATTGAATAATTCCAGGGAAGCTGTTGAAGGTTTTTGGTGAGCGGAGTGATATGATGAGAATTGTGCCTTAGGAAAATGGTCTTGTGGTGTTGCGTAGGATTCGAATGGAGATACAGAAACAGGGAGGCCAATTGAGAGTATTTCATGAATCTGGGTGATAATGAAGGCTTTGTGCTTGAAGGTGGTGTCAGAATGGAAAACTGTAGACAGATGTAATAGAGGGAATGGAAGGTAGAAGAGAGAAACAGAAGGGATAGGTAGATGTCCGGAAGGGTGGAGGTCGAATCTGCTGAACTTATTTGGAAATTGGGGTCCCAAAGAGTGTTTGGAGTCAAATCTTGAGAATTTGGGCTTTCAAATCTTTTTTTTTTTTAAATCAATTAATTTTTGGCTGCGTTGGGTCTTCGCTGCTGCACACGGGCTCTCTCTAGCTGCAGCGAGCGGGGGCTACTCTTTCTTGTGGTGCGCGGACTTCTTACTGCGGTGGCCTTTCCGATTGCAGAGCATGGGCTCTAGGTGCGTGGGCCTCAGTAGTTGTGGCACGTGGGCTCAGTAGTTGTGGCTCATGGGCTCCAGAGCGCAGGCTCAGTAGTTGTGGTGCACGGGCCTAGTTGCTCCGCGGCATGTGGGATCTTCCCGGACCAGGGCTTGAACCTGTGTCCCCTGCATTGGCAGGCAGACTCCCAACCACTGCGCCACCAGGGAAGTCCTGGGGTTTCAAATCTTGTTGACTAGAAATGTGTTGATAGGCCACCGTCAAAATAGGAAAGTCAGATTCAAGAACTAGTTTGGAGGAAAAAATAATGAATTTCATTTCAGAAAAATTGAGCTTAATGTCATCCAAACAGAAATCTATGTATAGTTGGAAATTTGAGTTGAAGCATTGTGGAGATGCGGGATGGGGGCAATTGAAAGGCTTGGGAAATATTATTCAGGGGTGATAATCGAAGCTATGGAAGGGATAGCCTGTAGAGAAATGTGGGGGTCAAGGAAAACAGTCTTGGGAATGGATATCTTCATGTAAGGGTCATGAAGAGGGACCAGATTTATAGTATTTTTTATAACGACTGTTTCTAACATTTGACCTTGGACCTAGTTAGGCTATTCTTCACTGCCCTCCAAAGTCCATTCTCACTTCGCTCTTTCTATCTCTACTTCTTTTATTGCTCCCAAACTGTGCTCATTCTGAATCCCTTTTCCTGTGGGATTACTGTGTCAGCTTTTAGTGTCTGATTTGAAGCTGTGGATTAAACCTGTGGTTAAAACCTCACAGACTAGACTGGAGATCATACTTTTCACCACTCATTTGCTGTGACTTCGGCAAGAATCTTAATCAGTGCCCTGTTTTACATACTGGGGACAATAATACCCCTCACACCTTCCTGGGTTGTTTTGAGGAATGTGTGCTAAGTCCTTGACAGGATGCCTAATATGTTGTGAGCCCTTAGCGCTTGTATCATATTCTCCTTTACCTCTCAATTGCCATAATAAAATGCAGTTTTTTTCCTGTTCTGTCCCTATGTGATCTTAGGCAGTAGTTTTTTTTTTTTTTTTTAATAACCTCTGTGAGCTTCAATTTCCATGCAATAAAAATATGTTTTTGTTTTTTCCAGGGATTAGAGTTCATACATGTGAAGCACCTACTATGTTGACTAGAATAGAACAGGCATTCAATAAATAGTAACATCATTTAAATGATATATTAATGGTATTTGCTTTTGTTTCATCTATTAGTTTTGTGCCTTTAGAGAAGGGACCATTCCACTTAGCACCTAATATTGTTTTTAGGACAGGACTATTGTGAGGGCCATGTGGAATGATCCAGATGAAAGCTCTGTGTGTAATAAGATATTTGCTTCCAATCATTTTTCCAGAGAATGAATAAAGTGGAAAAGTTGCTTTCTGATGATGTTGTGATTAGAGGAATCAGAATTATATCAGAGAGCTCCCAATTCCTGTTTCTTCAGTGGTTTCCTCTACCTTTCCTTTTACTTAAACTCTAAATTCTTTTCAGAATTCTTTTCAACCATTTTAGGTTGTCAGACCTGACAGATCTCATTGTGCCACCATTTTTTATGCTCTATGTTTTTTAGAATCTTTACTGAAAATGTCATAACTCCAATTGTTAATTTAAAAAATCATTTTTCTCTGTACTTCCTGCTGTGAAAATGGAGTCTGAAACATTTTTATCTGGGGAAGTGGAAATACTTGACCTGTTTTTCAATTTCCCTATAATTTGAGATCCAGCTATCAAAGTCAATTTAACTCTTGATGTGGAAGTTTTCTATGAATGTAAAGTTAAATTGCTGGAAAGAAGGGGAGCAAATTTTCTGAAATATTTCAGAAGGCTTGAACAAGTTAAATGCAGATGAAAGAAATATATGGAAACCTCCGTTGTTTAACCACAATAGTGTTCAGAAGAAATTAGCACATACTGGTGATGCGGAAAGTTGCTAGTGATTATAAATAATGGCAATTACCATTTATTGGCAACTTAGTGTTTTTAGGCATTGTACTACTTTTTTTTTTTTTTTTTTTTTTCCGGTACGCGGGCGTCTCACTGCTGTGGCCTCTCCCGTTGTGGAACACAGGCTCCGGACACGCAGGCTCAGCGGCCACGGCTCATGGGCCCAGCCGCTCCGCGGCATGTGGGATCTTCCCGGACCAGGGCACGAACCCGTGTCCCCTGCATCGGCAGGCGGACTCTCAACCACTGCACCACCAGGGAAGCCCAAGTAGGCTAATTTAGATTTCACGTTTGTCACAGCATGCCCCCACTCACATTGTTCATTGTGAAATTTGGATTCTTGCTGTACCTGTTTACTTTCCACATCCTTCTCTCTCCAAGGAGGGAGCAATGATGTGGAGTGAAGAGAATAGGAATGTTGGAGTTAGATTTAGGTTCTAATCCTAAAAGTGTGCACGGTTTCGGGTACACTCCCTGGTCTCAGTTTCTTCATCTCTAAAATGATGATAATATCTGCTTGTTGTAAGGATTACATTAGATGTACTATCTACCAGTTTCCCACCAAATGTCTGTTTCTTTTTCTTCTTATTCACACCATGACCCCTTTATTCCCCCCGCCCCCACCCCGTATTAAAATGTAATCCTTTCCTTTCTTATTGTTATAGAAATTTCATTGCTTTCTGTATATCTCTTGTGCTTAGTCTTAACTTTTCTGATTTTATCAACCTCCTTATCCTTCTCTGGTTCCACCTACTTTTCTAAAACCTTCTGCCTAATTCTCTCACTGTACAAGTGAACATCTATTTGTACCTCTAACCCCAGTCCATCTAGGTTTTGGTCACAGGCCTACCAGGTTTGCCCCAGATCCTAGATGAAATGCTGAAATTACACATGTGCTGTGTCCCAAAATTAACTTTTAATTCCGCTTGGAATTTCAATTCTATTTTTTAATGGAAGCAATATTATAAATGGTGGTTCTGTCACTAGGCCAAAAGCCCAGAAACTAAAGCATGTTTAACTCATAAGTTAATTGAAAATTTTATACTTATAACAAAGTAAAAGAATATAATGCCATTGCAGTTTTAGTAATAAAATAAAATAAAAACAATATTGAATAAGTAGTTATTTACTTTATACATTGTTTGTAGTATGTACCTGATGGAAATTTTGAATGGAGCATTTAAGTGCTTTAGGGATTGCAGTGTTTGTATATTATGGTTATGATGAAATAAATATTCACATTTTAAGGCAGTACAAGAAGAATTTAAACATAATATTTTTTCTCTGCCCCTTTGTGTGTGTACTCCCCCCTCCCTCCCCCCTAGTGTGCACTATGCATCTGTATTATGGGTTAACCAGACTTCCCCAAAGGCAGAAATACCTGCTCAACCATAAAGATCGATTTTTCTTCTGGCACCAGTCATGTAACTCCTTGAAAAATAACATTCCTTTCTCAATCCAGTAAGTGGTTGATTACCCATCACACACCTTGTACATGCAGACATCTTTGGTGAACTTTATGTATGATGCCAATATATTATTTCCCTTAAAGATAGTGATTGGTGTAAAACAAGCTGGTCAGGTGACCTGGGGAGATACTGGGCTATACCTAATGGAAGTTCTTAGCTTAAATTCTTACTTATGACCTTATTAATGTTACTAGCTGTATTATTTGTATTCTGCCTATTTTACACGATTATTGTTTCTTGCATTACCAACGTGTGGCTGAACCTCAGATACATTTAGTGATGATTAGGAAACCTGAAACAATTGACCAAATATATAGTACTATAAGATCAATGATTGTAATAGTGTAACTCTAGCTGTGGGAAGAAGCAACAAGAGGGAACCATTTCCTGGACCATAACAGACTAGTAAGACAGATGGTCTGGAGACTTTTGGCTACTGTTAACTGGGCCTAGTTTAGTAATTGCATATTGAGTGGCCTATCAATATCTGGTATTCAGATAATAAAGAATACACTCGTTTTGAAGTTTTATCTTCATGTGAGATGTATGTAGTGTATGGTAAAGGCAGTCGTTATACCTTTTTACTAAGTGCCTGTCTTTCAGGCAAGAAAGAAAACTGTATAAATCTCATCAGGTTTGGTAATATTTCAGTTAGAGAATCAGGATAACCTCTCTTTTAACCTTTTAAACTAATAGGTCTGTCTTTGTCCTGGGATGACAAAATGCAAGTTATGATATCTTTTCTTTTATTTCTCTATATTATACTCATGGTAGAATGTGAATATTAAAAACCTATAAAAATCATACAAAATATTAAAAACCTGCAAAAATCATACAAAATTTTACATACCTGTAAAAATCATACAAAATCATACAAAATACAAAAATCATACAAGTTTTTCCAGGGCTTGAAGAATGATCTCGTAATATAATAGCTCATATCCACATTCCATAATTTTAGCTTAAATGTTTCCACGTATAACTCTTTATTCCTTTTCATAACTATGCAATCTGTTGGCATAGATTGCCTAATGAATTAATGTATTCATTTGAAAAAGTTTCCTTAAATCATTAACTGGGAAACCATCATTGGCCATTGTTATGAAAATAGAACTTTACCTTGAGTGGTCAGTACCTGACTAAGGACAAAGTAATTGCTGTTGTCTACTTCTGTCGCTGACCTTGTTTGTTATATTTTCCTAATGAATGACAGGTAGTGGTGTCTTTGTCACTTCCCTTTCCCATCTTATACTTCATGCTCTAATAATTCCCAGTATGCTTTTCCACTTTGCTTTATCCTAAAATCGTAATGTTAGTATTGCCCTGAATTTATTCCAGTTCATCTGTTATATTTTGCAAATGAAGAAACTGAGAGAGAGATTAAGTGACCTGATTGATGTTATTCAGCTACTTAATGCATAGCAGAGACTAGAAATAAAGTCTTGTTTCCACTTTCACCTGGCAGGAAGTCAGTGCCAAATAAATATTTGTTAAAGCAAACTAACTCTTCCCACTGTACCATTCTCTGAGTGAGGCACATTTCTGCATTTAATTTTCATAATAACTTGGCCAAGATCACATGGTTAAAATAATTACCTTGATCCTCTCCAGTAAACCTTGTATGATCCTAAAATCAGGTTTGCCCCTAACGAAAGGACCTGGAAGCCATGTTTGAACAGAAGATTTTCTATTGCTCCATTCCTTAGCAGTTATTTTCTTGAATATTGTTTCCTATAGTAATTAACTATTTTCAGGGTTATGCTTTTCCTCTGAGTCTACAGAGAAATCTTATGCTGCTCTTATGATATAGAATTTTTCAGAAGCTCTTGAATGGTTCATTTGTTCCTTTTGCTTATCTTTAAATGAGAAGAATTCTATCTAGCATCAATGTTTGATGAAAGATAGGGGTATAGAGTTGGACCCAAAGCTACCTACTTGGTAGCTACTGGTGTAATGTACAGGGCTGGTTAAAGAGTAGAGCTCCGGCACAATTTCTGGTGTCTAGCAGGAATTTCTATAGTTTAGCCCTGGTCCAATGTGGGGTTTATAATTTACATGACTATAAAAGGATAATTTGTTCTAGTGATTCTAAGGGTGCTTTTATTTTTGTCTATGACCATGTATAGAAAACGCCCATTTCTGTGGAGAATGAACTGCCTCTTGAGCTCTTCCCATCTGCAGCCTGTCCAGCGTGTGGACTTTACTGCCACATAACATGTCCCTGCCCATCTACCTCTAGCCTTGTTAAATACTATGATTTGCAGGTTCTGCATGTATGCACAAAGTGAGCTAGACAAGGGTGGGACTGGTTTTCTGTTAGGCAGATGGTAAGAGGCAGATAAACTGGATGAGAGAAGAAAATTGCCTGGGTTAACAATCATGTTTCTTAATTCAGAAGTATTTGGGCTATAGGTAATAGAAATACTGTCTCTTGCAATTGGTTGTTAGCCTCAGTTTTCAGTGTTGCAAATTAAATTGTCACCATGACTAGTTTAATGGGAAGTTGGGAGAAATCATATCAGAGATTTATTCAGGTGATGATATTTAAATCCAGAAGAAACATTTCTTATTTGTTCTTTAAGCTTTCTAGGATGAAGTGGAGCAAAACCTTTTGCTTTTACTGGATTATTTTATTATTTCCCCATCATGCTAATGAAAGCTAACATTTATTATCTTCCTTGTCAGACCTTTGGCTGTATCTAAATTTTATTTTTTAATAAAATTTTGAAAGGAGGGTTTTCGTTTCCTTATTTTTCAGGTAAGGAATGAGACTAAATGACTTGCTTAAAGTTTCACAGTTGGTAATTGGTAGAGCTGAGATTCAAATCCAGGACAAACTTCACACATCACATTCTTTATAGTACATATATTTGAGAATGTGGTTAACTGACTATGAAAGTAAATAGTTGTCTAGAACTTACTATCCTGTGATGTGAAAGCATTTATATTTTAACTAATTACCTTTAAAAATAATGTGCTTTTAATCTTCTTTTTGAGATGGCAGTTCCTGGATTTACCCTTGGTGCCTTCATACTTCTGTTGCTCGTTAGTTCTGTGGCTAATTATCCCAATGGAAAAGTAACGAAGTCATGCCGTGGAATGATTCCTGAACATGGTCATACTCCACAGTCTGATCCCCCTTGCTACATCTCAGTGAGTCAGATGACATTCAGACCAGGAGAGAAGATCAAAGGTACTGTGCTGGTATTAACAATTTACATTTTGAATTTCACTTTTTTACTGTAAATTGAATCTTTATTACTGTTGGATTTATACAGTTTCAGTTAATCTGTTCATCTGCTTTTATAAGATACCATGATCTTATACTTCTCATTTTTGTGTTTAACTACTACAGATGACTATATTACTTAAGTAGTATATTTACTATATCCATTCAGAATAGGTGTTTTTCTTTTGGGACACACCACATGGCCTGCGGGCTCTCAGCTCCCCGACCAACGATGAACCCGGCCCTGGCAGTGAAAGCACCAAGTCTAATCACTGGACTGCCAGGGAATTCCCCAGAATAGGCTTGAAAATATGTTTTTGTCAGTATTTAATATATCTTCATTAACAGTACTATTTACTCAATAGAAATACATAAAATAAAGCTTATTTTATCTTGCTTAAGGTGTTAAACCCTTATCCTTCTTGACATAGTATAATCTCTTGTGTTTCCCTAATTCTGGCAAAAGACTAAAAAACTTAATAGTCTATTAAGGATGTATCTATAAAAGCATTTTACAAATTCTATTTTCTGCAACTTTAGAAATGCAGAATATTAATAGATACGCTCTAGCAAAAAGGGTATATGGAAAAATAAATTTGGAACACTCTGTTATATATATTTCTTAGAGTTTCATACTGCACAGTAGAATGTTAAAGGGCCTGAGACGTTTGCAGTAAAGACAAAAGTATTTACTTTCAACCAGCATTTTTCAAACTACTTTGGCCCCATGGACCACACTCTGACCATAACCTACCTTTTCTTCCCTGTGGAATGGCTATTACATCTCATGGAATAATGTCCTGTGGAACACGGTTTAGAATTTCTTTGACTATAGGATGATCTCTACTGTTTTCTCTCCTGGAGTAGCTTTCTATATGTACACCCGATTTGGTGATGTACCTCCTTTAAACAGTGTTTTTTGGGGGATGTTGCTAAACTCTTAACTTATCTTTTTGTTTGTTTCTTAGTTACTTTGTCAGGGCCACCATTTAAAGGCTTTCTCTTAGAAGCACGTGATGAGAATTTGACTGGCCCTCCTATTGGCTCCTTCACATTGATTGACAGTCAAGTGTCACAGCTTCTGACCTGTGAAGATATACAGGTTTGTGTTTAGTTTGAAACTGATTTCTGTCAGTTTCCATGGGTCTTTTCACTACAAGGTGGTGTTTGCAAGATAAACAATGACATTACCCATGCATTGCAGACATCTGAGTACATCCATGTTGATCAGACTTTCCCCCTAATTTTTCTACTGGCAAGATATTTTTATACAACATCCTAGAAAAGGTAGGGTTGCACCTTGAGGAGTTTATAGCTTTTGATATTTTATATAGTATAGACTCCTATTATATTGAATTTCGAAAGATGTTAATATTGAAGATAGAGTTCTAGAGTGGAACAGAGGTCTAATTTTTGTAATTAATTAATTTAATGAACATTTATTATACCAGGAACTTTCCTGCATGGATTATGGTGATGAACAGGACTTGTTCTTTGAAGAGCTCATAGCCTTACACATAAGTAAAGCATATGGACATATGCTGTATGGCACATAAGTAGAACGTATGGATATAGGACAGACACATAAATGGAATAGTATGATGACTTAGATTAGAACCATACACAGGGTGGATGAGAAGCATAGCAGAGGTGCTGCACACAGGCTGGAGGGAATTGAGAGAGAGGAGATTATCTCAGCTAGACCTCAAAGAATGCGTAGGAATTTGCCAGGTGAAAGAATGTGGGAAACAAGATTGTTCAAGAGAAAGGAATTACTAAAATATAATATTGCATATTTGGAGGCAGGAATTTTTTCTTTTGATGAATCTTCTGCATTCTGTTTGCATCTATTAATAAAAAAATAAACTTACAGTATAAATGAAATAATGAGCAGGCTTTATATAACATCAACACACTCAGTATTCATAACTCTCTTCAGTTCTTAAATTTCTGCTGACTCTAGTTTGTTCATAGAGCCGGCTGCTAATTTGGTGTCAATCAGTCAACATGTATTTATTGAGCACCTGAGTCCCTGTTCTAAATAAAAGTCTTTACCACAATGCCAAGGTCATGCAATGGTAAATTAATTTGCAAAATGGCTGTAGTTCCAGCTATGTTGAGCTATTGAGTGTCTGAATGGTAGTTCTTTTCCATTTTATTTCAGGGATCAGCTGTGAGTCACACAAGTCCATCCAATAAAGCAGAAATTAAAGTCTATTGGAATGCTCCAAGCAGTGCCCCAAACCACATAAAGTTTCTGTGAGTAGAAGAGTTTACAACTCTGTAACTAGTATAATTGAAATAATGATAGTCTGTATCTTTTTTTATACCTATTGGACATTCACCTGTATGGCAGCGGTGTGGTGTAGTAATGACACCACCTTACTGATGTAAGTGGCTGTTTTGCTTTTTTGTTTGTTTTTTTTGTCAGCATATATACTGAGCACTTAGCACAGGACCAAGGACCTAATAAACACTTAATAGACATTTGTTGAGTGAATGAAGTGTTGTAGTGCCTTCACACTAATAAGAGCCATCAATTAATACTTGAGTCTATATGGTATATGGACTAATACTTTTTTATAGATTTGTTCCTGTATTAGTATGAGAATATGAAAAGAAGCAGTCCTGAAATTTGGATGACTTTTTTTTTGCAGTGTCTCAACTTGCAGATTAGACTGTCAAAAAAGTAAGATCATGTGTGCTCCTCAGAATTATGAAATTCAGTAGAATTAGAATAGTACTTCTCTCTTAATCTTACATGCAAGGGGGAAATGGAATGTCATAAAGCCATACAATGATTCCTGAGTGGTGTTATAGACATATTTTAAAGGGAGAATTGCTTTCCTGGCCTGGCACTATTTTCTGCCTCACTTTGTGCACAGGTCACCGGCACACAGTAATGCAGCTTTGCACCTGTGTGTTGAGTGGAATGTGAGAAAGGGGATATGACCCCAGTAAGAACTGATGGTTGCTTATGCAGCCTCTATATAGCTTTTTGCTGTAGCTGCCTGTTACACGTGGCTTTTGGAATAATTTGACCACTATGAAAAGTGTAGTAGTAGTAGTATGTTCTCTTATGTCAGGAGTGGAAATCTGTGCACTTTAGTCCCGGGGTCTGACATTCCTGGTTGCTGTGCATATGCCCAGAGAACAGACAAGTAAGAGAAGAGAGGGAGAGAGAGTAATTAAAATTCATTTGGTGATGAAGTGGAAGAGAGTCATTAGAGATTTGCCTCACATGAAATTCTGTCAGGTATTACAGGCATCCTTGTTTTATTGTGCTTTGCATTATTTGGCTTCACAGATATTGTCTTTTTACAAATTGATTTGTGGCAACCCTGCATTGAGTGGGTCTGTGGGCACCATTTTTCCAACAGCATTTGCTCACCTTGTGTCTCTGTGCCACATTTTGGTAATTGCTGTAATATTTCAAACTTTTTATCATTATTATATTTGTTACGGTGATCTGTGATCAGTGATCTTTGATGTTACTACTATAATTTGCTGAAGGCTCAGATGATGGTTAGTAGTTTTTAGCAATAACGTATTTTAAAATTAAGGTATATTCATTGTTTTTTTTTTAGATATAGTGCTATTGCACACTTAATAGACTACAGTATAGTGTAAACATAACTTTTATATGCACTGGGAAACCCCCAAATTCTGTTACTCACTTTATTGTGATATTCGCTTTATTGTGGTGGTCTGGAACCGAACCTGCAATATCTCCAAGGTATACTTGTATTAAGTGGTATGTCCCTAGTTCATTACTTTTTTTCTTTCGATTTGATTATGGTGGGCCACAGTCATGGTTCTGTCTAATCTCACTCTCGCTGGTACTGCATTTCAGAGCCACAGTTGTTGAGAAGTACGATATCTACTGGGTGAAGATTCCTGGTCCTATAATTTCACAACCAAACGTCCTTCCTTTTACAACACCTAAAGCTACAATAGCACCTATGCCAACATTACCTCCAGTCTCCCATTTAACGAAATCAGTAAGTAACATTTTTATGGTTTCACCAAATGCAATCTAAAGGAACAGCTTCCTTAGAAATTGTGGTTCTGTGCTTGGCAACATGTGTAGAGAAGTAGCTGTCCTGGGTTGTGGTAGCAAGTTTTTGAATTCCCTTCAGGAAATCAGGAGGAAGTCTTCATTGTAACATTATGATTTATAGGTTAGAATAAGAGGAGTGTAAGACCCTGCATGTTCAAAGTGTGGTTATGACATTCACATGTAGTCTATACTAGCGGTGGATATGTTTTCATTTGAAAGTAAATCTGAAGCAGCAGCTTTCTTCCATTCTTTTTTTTTTTTTAGAAAACCAAAAACACACAGCCAAATATCACACATGGAGAGGGAACTTAAAGCTTAAGCTAAATTTAGACAAGATTTGGAGGAGAATCTTGAAATGGTGATATAACTCTTCAATCTTATTTGATTAAGGCCAATGAGTACTGGGGAATTCTGTGTGTTGAACCACAGAAACTCTTTTGCAAGCTTATCAGCTAGAATTCCATTTAAGCCCTCTGATTCAAAAGAATTACTGTTAAAAAAACATACCTTAGAAAGGGTGATACATATTAGAAACATTAGAAAGGTTTTACTGAAAGCAATTCTGATAAATTATACTTATCAATTCAGAAGTAAATATAATGAAAAATGTTTTAAAGTAGGTTATTACAGTTGCAAGAACAAATTTGGGCCTGAATCCTGATTTGTCTAATTTCTGTTTGACTTTGGAAAAATTACTTAATTCCTAAAGTCTCAGTTTCTTCACCTGTAAAATGAGAAATAATATCTAGCTCTTACATAGTATTACTATGAGAACTAATTTCTAATGGCTTTGTACTTAATAGATATTCAGTAAATATTAGTTCATTTTTTTCTCTTCCTTCCCTTTCTTGTCTTTTTATAACTCTTTTTTTTTTTTTTTTTGCGGTACGCGGGCCTCTCACTGTCGTGGCCTCACCCGTTGCGGAGCACAGGCTCCGGACATGCGGGCTCAGCGGCCATGGCCCACGGGCCCAGCCACTCCACGGCATGTGGGATCTTCCCGGACCAGAGCACGAACCCGTGTCCCCTGCATCGGCAGGCGGACTCTCAACCACTGCGCCACCAGGGAAGCCCTATAACTCTTTGTTTCTCTTGTACTCCAATACAGTGTCTCATTTTGTTTTCCTTCTTTTCTACATTATGCAATATATGATGAGCCATTTGATTACATTAGTATGAACTTTTGTTTGACCAAACAATTCGATCTATTATTTGCATTAGTTCTCAGTTTATTTAGTGTTAATGTTTATTTATTTAAAAGCTGCTTTAGGCGAGTCCACAGTCAGTTTGGACCTGAGCTTCCCAGTAGGAATCTGTTGACAGGATTATTATCTTTCCATAAATTCATATAAAAGGCTTTAGCGCTTGTTGGAGCTTTTGATTGTATCTCTGCACCAAGGTTATAATCTCTAATTATAGAGAGGTTCATTCAGAGTCACAGGATGATGGCATTTGTAGAGAACTAGGAGAGACCTCAGGGTCACTGCTGCATAGTTAAAGGTAAAGAGACCCTGAGAGAATAAGTTCTTTAGCAAACGTGATGGAGTAAAGGGGAGAGCAGAGATCAAAACCCATGGTTCCTAGCTCCTCGTGGCTTGTTCTCTCCACTCGACTAGGATTTCTCTTTAAGTTCCTGTGAAATAAATAAGGAAACAAATAAAACAGCTTCTGCCTGGTTTCTGTTAATATTTGGCCTTTGACCCCAGTTCCTGATACAGAGCTGTTAAATCCCTTGGAATTTCCTGGATGATGGGAGCATCTTTTGTTCTAATGAGGTGACTCTTGGTGGGCTCCCGTATGGGGGCTGGTCACCAAAAAGACCAAGCCATGATTAGAAGCTTGCAGCTTTCAGGCCCCCTCCCCCCATCCTCCAGAAAAGGGAGAGAGGCTGATTGAGCTAAACATCCATCATGTCCACGTGATGGAGCCTCCATAATGATTCCAGATATATGGGTTTCAGAGAGCTCCTGGGTTCCGGACCACGTGGAGGTGCTGGGAAGGTGGTGCCTCAGAAGTTCTGTGCCCCTTCCTACATACCTTGCTTTACGCATCTCTTCCATCTTGCTGTACGCATCTCTTCCATCTTGCTGTTCCTGGGTTGTTATCTTTTTATCAATGTAATAAACTGGTAATCTACTAAGTAAACTATTTTCCTGAGTTCTGTGAGCCATCTTAGTAAATTATCCAACTTGAGGATTAGGTGCTGGAAACCTCCAATTTATGGCCGACCATTCAGAAGTACAGGTGACAACCTGGGACTTGTGGTTGGCATCTGTGATTGGCATCTGAAGTGGGTGCAGGCTTGTGGGACTGAGCCCTTCACTTGTGGGATCTGACACTAACTTCAGGTAGATAGTGTCAGAACAGAATTGAATTGTAAGACACACAGCTGATGTCTCCAAAGAACTGCAGAATTGCTTAGTGTGGGAAATAGCCGCACCCACTTGGTGGCCAGATGTATTGGTAGAGTAGAAGAAGAAATGAGAGTTTTTCTGTACAGTTCCCATTGAATCTAGCTACTTAAAGTAATGTTTAGCTCTCTTCTGAAATGTCGTGTCACAGCTCATTCTAACACAAGATAACTGCTTGTTTGCCCTGTCAGATTGTAGAGCTGACATTTTTCAATACTCTTTCTTATTTGCCACACCAAGAAGCTCTGAATTAAATCATTGTAGGTTATTTTTGTTTCTCCCCCACTAAATTGTTCTTACTATTATTTGGAGTGGTGGTATATATAGGAGTAAACTTTTTTTTTTTTTTTTTTTTGCGGTACGCGGGCCTCTCACTATTGTGGCCTCTCCCGTTGCGGAGCACAGGCTCCGGACGCGCTGGCTCAGCGGCCATGGCTCACGGGCCCAGTTGCTCCGTGGCATGTGGGATCTTCCCGGACCGGGGCACGAACCCGCGTCCCCTGCATCGGCAGGCGGACTCTCAACCACTGTGCCACCAGGGAAGCCCAGGAGTAACCATTTTTTCTTACATTATCTTAATGTCAAATTTGAACCTGAATTCTAGAAGCAGAGTCCAGGATCTAAATATAAAACTTGCTAAGGGTTTGTTTGTTTGCTTTTAAAAATTCCATCTCTGAAAACTAGAGGACACCCTTTAGGCAAGAATGTCAATGTGGATGTAAATATTCCCTAAGAAATTCTCAAAATTTACCAGAAACTTTGCTCCAGAACATAATTAACATGAAGTATTTTGTGTATTAAAGAGATTTTAATACTCATGCATAATTACAGTCCAATTAATGTTGTGTCTTCTAAAGTTTAATTAAAATTAATTAAGTTTAAAAGTTCACAGCCTAACTACTGCTTTGATAATTTCTAATTTGGGATGTGTCTTTGTTCCCTTGTTTGAATCCTTATTATGAAAACGTATTCTTATTAAAACCCATACTTCAAAGTAGTAGCTCTTCTGTCATTGGAAATGAACTGCCTGTTTGGTAATTGACTTTTTCCCCCTGTCATTTTTCTAGTTCAATGCTTCAGATTGTGGGAACAAGAAGTTCTGTATTAGGAGTCCTTTGAACTGTGACCCAGAGAAAGAGCTTGCCTGTGTCTTCTTGTCCTTCACACGAGATGCCAAGTCAGTGATGGTTGAAATGAGCGGTCCCAGTAAAGGCTATTTATCCTTTGCATTTTCTCACGACCAATGGATGGTTTGTACCTTTCACTTACATAAGTGGTAATGAAATGAGAGTCACTGGGGTGAGCTCTCATCAATAGCAGTTTAGTTGTTTGTTCCAGAGTCAAATTATCATACTTAAGGGAGGAATGGAAAGGGAGGGCAGAGAAACTAACTTAGATTCTAAGTTTAAGCAGCTTTGAGTTGGGCAATTACATACCTCTAAGAACAAGGCTGTCCTGAGGAAAGTTAGGACATTAGGAAAGTTAGTTGTATTTTCAGTGGATTTGCCACTTTATCTGTCTACCTCTGTCTATCTCTGTGATAAACAGGAAGTGCAGTTAAGAAAAAGTTGCTCTGCATACAATCTCATGTTGTTTGTGATGTTTTTCAACTCCTAGTTTTCTCAAGTGGCCAGCAACGACAGCATGGGGTGCTCATCTTCTTGCCCCCCACCATCGGCACATTTCCCAAACAGGAAATTAAACCTGGCATGTCCAGGCATAAATGGATCCTTTACCAGGTGTACAGAAGGTAGCATTTATTTTCACCTGATTCTCCCTCTCCTTGGGTAGTGCAGAATGGATTGAAAGATTCTGTAGGTGGCAGCCTTGTGCTGTGGTGTGGAAGAGCAGAGTTCTGCATTAGCGTTCTGATTTCCCAGGGAGAGGGAAGAAGGGTGTAAAGGCCAGGACATGTGACAGTCCCGTTCCAGCAGGCTGGCTGTGGAGGGGGATGACTACAAACGGAGAAGGCTTTTTACTTCCACATTAGCAAATGCAAGGAGTCTTTTCCTGAGAGTTTTCTTCCTGTCAGGTTTTAAACTTAACATCACTTTTTAAGGAAATCATTATTTCAATAAAAGAGAAAAGGAACTCTGAGAATCTGTGATACAAGAACAAATATTTTCCTTCAAAGTGCACTCTAATCATGGTGGTCCTTGTTACGCTGGCTGCAAATATTGCAGGGAGCCAGGTGTAACTTTTTTAGGGGGATGTCATTGTAATATACGATATGACCTGTATATTTTACTATATAGTTCCAGAATGCGCTCATTATCTTTTTTCATTCAATGAAGGGTATACCTTAAACCTATGAGATAGAAGACATGTCATCGACTTCTAAAAAGAGCATATAAATTATGACTCTTTCCTTTTTAAAGTTGATTTTATGGGAAATTTTATACTTGTTCAAATGATGTTGCAATTGTTCAAAACATTTTGCCCATTTCCGTTTTGTAATTACCATCAGACCTACAGCATATCCTTTTGGGTATTCTCAATTCTGGCAAAAATGAACCTTATGCCTGAGGTGCATAAGGGGGCTGGGTTAAAAATAAAATATGACTGTAAAGCAATAAGGAAAGTTGGTGGCTTGTTGTGTGAATGGAACTGGCTCTGAAGGAAACTCTGAAGATGAATCCAACAAGGGTTAACAATGGTAGCCTTGTTGGAATAAGTGTGTAGCTTCGTTATGGTGCATGTCTAAGGTAGGGTACACATTTAGATAGGTGTTCTAGTCACTTCATTAAAAATATTCTAGTCACTTTGTAGCCAAACTTCTTGCAAAAGTATACTAACACATTTCCTTTTCTGGTCACATAAAATCCGTCAGCCAGAGGAAAAGACAGTATTGTTGCAGTGAGTGTTGTGATGAGGCGCCTGCAAGTAGACCAGTTATTTCTAAGTTGTAGGCATAGATGACACAAAAACCTTTGTCTCTAATTCAAGATATATTTATCTTACTTAGAAATCTTATGTTTCTAGTATAGTACTCATCAACAGTGTTTATAAAAAAGACTTAATTATGCAGGTGCAGTTGATTTACAGAGAAACCCTATTTGATGATTAAAATCATCTGTACACCTGTTTGCCTAAATTGGGGGGAAAATAAATCATCGTCAAAAATATTTTTGAAGTGGTTGTTTCTATTTTTGATTATTTTAAAAATCTTAGGATATTTTTGTGACCTGCTATTTCTTATCAGTATGTAATGTAAATTTAAATACTGAAGGTATCTGATGTTATGAATACTGACTAGATAAATTAAAAGCTAAATACTGACTAGATAAAAGCTAAATACTGACTAGATAAATTTAGCTAGAAAAAGCTAAATTATAGCTTTTTCAGTTTGCTTTATAAATTAATGATAGCAGTTGTTTTGGTATTAGAGCTCATCACTAAAATTGGTGAAAGTACAACTATCCATATTTTTGCTAACAGTGACTTGCTAATATCTGAATTTTAACTGAAATTCAAAGTATACACCTCTTCCTCATCTCAGAAATTTTGCTATATGAGATAGAGTATTCAAGTATATACACTATATTAGCTTCCGTTCTCTGCGTTCCCCTGCCCAGTGTCGTCTTATTCTATACATAATTTCTCAACACTCAAATTCCACAACGTTCCCAATCCTGACCTCTCTTGTGTGTGTCCAGATTGGAATTTCCAGCTGCTGGGTGGTCTCTTCCAGCTGAGTACTCTGGACAACACAGACCATCATCTGTCAAACTGAATTTATTATCTACCCTCCTGCTGTCCTTTTGTGTTTCCCATTCTTGATGATCAACAACAATAGTAAAAAAAGCAACTACTATTATCGATTTCTTTCTTCTTTTCAGATACTGTCTGGGGCAATTTAGGGACTATCTCATTCATTGCTGCCACCAACTTCTCTGGTGTTCAAGGAAACTTCGTTTGTGATTTAGATTCTTCTTTTTTATTTACCTTTCAGGTGCTTCTTTCTCTCATGCACCCCAACTTTTTGTTTTGAAAAGCCTTAAACCTACATGAAAGTTGAGAGACTAGTACAATGAACACCAGTAAGCCCTTCACCTACATTTGTTGTTTTTTCTCTCTCTCTCTCTCTCTGTATATGTGTAGATTGACTTATTCACTGTATATTAACACACATTTCTTTTCCCTGAACTATTTGAAAATTAAGTTGCAGATATCATGACATTTTAAGTCTAGTTTGCAGCATGTGTTTCCTAAGAAGGATATTCTCCTACAATTATCTATAAGATCACTATCACAATATATAATAATTTTATGCAATAGAGCCTATATTCAAATTTCCCCAATTATCCCAGTAAAGTCATATGTATATGTATATTTTAAAAATTTCTGATACAGACTAATCAGTTATCACTCAATGCATTTTATTGGTATATCTCTTTAATCTCCTTTACTTTAGAACTGTTACCCTACCTTTTTTCTTTTAGGCCAGTTGTTTTGTAGAGTGTCCCACAATTTTTACAATAGACTCAGGTTAATATGGTTTTTGACCGCATTTAAGGTAATCTCAATCCTAGCCCCAAAAGCCTTTAGTAGGTAAGGTGAAACTTTAGTAGTTATAGGAAAATGTTTTTTTCTTTAGCATAGTTTCAAAACTCTTCAAAGTCCATTTCTGGCCTTACCCTGTATATGTTTTAGCTCACAAAACTACCTGTTTCCTAAAGTTTCCCTATATTTTTTATATTTCTGTATCTTTGGTCCTAGAAGTTCCTCAGTTTGAAAAACTTTTCTCTTAATCGCAGCTCTACCTTATCCACATATATTTTTTATTCTCTAAGGCCTAGTTAATGCTATCTTTTCTGATAAGCCTTTTCAATCCTTTGGCCTTACTTAATTTGTCTTTCCATAGTACTGTGTTTAAATCTCTGTTTTATCATATTTCATGTACTATTTTAACTGTCTCCTCTATTAAAACATAGTCTTTGATTGTAAGAACTATGTTGTCATCTTTATTTCCTCCACATGATATTTTCTCATAGAGTGCATTCTAAATGCTGGAATGAGAGGAACAAACGGGGGTAAGAGGTTCTGTCCAATTCAGGGATTTGGTTGAAGCTCCTCATGTGTGTCCTTCCAATGCTCCAGATTTGGGGTTTCTACAGCTGCCTGGAGCCTAAGGTTGTCATAGCACCTTATCTTACCCTCATTGTAGAGTAGTGAGAATTGAGAGTTTCCTCTTCTCCATCCCTGTCATCCTCTCCAGTATTTGGGAGGTCTGCCTTAATGACTCAGTTGACTTCTTATCATCAGTTTGCCTCAAAATCAACCATTCTGTTATATTAAATTTTGTTTTAAATAACAAGAAAATTCCTATACCTCATTGATACCAAACATTCTAGAAAACACACATTGTTTGTTTAAATCAGAGATCAGCCAACTTTTTCTGCAGAGGTCCAGATAGCAACCACTTGGGAATTTGTGGGCCATATGGTCTCTGTTGCAGCTACTCAGTTCTGGTGTGATAGCGCTAAAGCAGCTGTAGATTATCCGTAAGTTGGTGGCTGTATTCCAATAAAACTTTATTTATAAACACTGAAATTTGGATTTAATATATTTTTACTTGTCATGAAATGTTATTCTTTTAATCAAAAAAAAACACATTTAGATATGTAAGCACCATCCTCAGCCTGTGGCCTGTACAAAAACAGGCATCAGGCTGAAGTTGGTCTGTGAGCTGTAGTGTGTAGCGGTTTAAATTATGACGACTACAAGTTTCTTATCTTGAGTTGCACTAATTCTGATTTGAATATAAGATGTGTAACAGGGAATAATTTCTTTGCTAAGGTTATGTACTTGAGAGTTAAAACTGGAACTTTTAAAAATAAATTTAAAACGTGTTAGAATATCATATTGGTATTCATAGCAAAATTTAAATCATAACTGGTTAGTCTTGGATCTTGTTTAAGGAGTTTAGTGACTAAAGCACATAAAAGACCTTGTTAGATAGTTTATGGAGAGCAGTTTAGAATAGATGAAAGAACCAAAACTATACGCAGGAATTTAAAATCCAGATTATTCTTTTGTACCGTGACTTAAATGTGCTTTAAAGATGCAGTCTGCCCTCCGATAGCCACTTTAAATAAGATTTAATTTTTAGAGCTAAGGAATGTTGGAGATTAAAGGATAGATAAAAATTAGACTGACAAAGGATGCCCCCTTGAGCTCAGATACTGTGGTCTCAATATGCAGTAGTAAATCTATTAAGTGTGTACAATATTAGCAATATTTGATTATAGTATCTTACATCTTAAAAGTTACCCCCCCAAATCCAATAGAATGCAGTGCACTTACAGTTATGAAAATTGTAGGACACATTTATTTACAAATAAATATCCAGAGCAATGTTTATGAAAACTTCAGTGAAAAAGGTAACAAAACTTTATATTTTCCCATTTGGGGAGAAAAATAGGTTATAAATACAAATAGGTTTGGATGAATATATACAAAAGCATTAACAGTGGTGTTCAATTGATGATGGGTTATGGGCATATAACCATGTTATATGTCTATTTTAATACACTGAAATTTTATTGCTTTTGCATGATAATCATTTTTAATTAATATATCAGACAGCCAATTCTTTAGAATTTGTGGTATCGTTTTAAGATTGAGTCAGTAAATTATGTTTTAAAAGCATCAAATAGTATTTGATAACATTAGGGACTTTTTTTTTGGATGCGTCGGGTCCTCGTTGTGGCTTGAAGGCTTCTCTCTGTAGTTGCAGCGTGTGGGCTTCTCTCTAGTTATGGCATGAGTGTTTTCTTTCTCTAGTTGTGGCGTGCGGGCTCCAGAGCACGTGAACTCTCTCGTTGAGGCGCACAAGCTCAGTAGTTGTGGCGCGCGGGCTTAGTTGCCCTGTGGCATGTGAGATCTTAGTTCCCTGACGAGGGATTGAACCCACATCCCCTGCATTGGAAGCCGGATTCTTTACCACTGGACCACCAGGGAAGCCCCAGGGACTTTTCTTTTTTAAAGAAATGAAATTCCCTTGAACTTTTTCTCACTTGCAATTGTTTTTCAGGGTGATGATGATGCTTATGTGTGTATTCTTGAAGATCAGACTGTGCACATACAACCTTCCCATCTGACAGGGCGAAATCACCCTGTAATGGACTCCAGGGTAGGTGTGAAAATTCTGAGAATCTCCATCTGGCCGGTCCACCTTCTGGCTATATGGCTGACAGTGGCATGGCTATGCTGCAAGATAGCTTCCAAACCTGCAGTTATAGCAGCAGAGACCAAGCAGGGGCCTGGCAGCAGGGTTCCTCTCTTACTATAATCTGGGAGAAGCCTTTCTGCGTTTTATTTTTAACATATATATATGTAAATTATATATATTTAAGGTGTACAACATGATGTTTTGATATCCTTCTACATAGTGAAATGATTACTAGAGTCAAGCTAATAAATGTATCCATTGCCTCACATAGTTACTTTTTCTTTGTGATAAGAGCACCTGAAATCTACTCTCTTAGCAAATTTCCAGTATATAGTACAGTATTAACTACAGATACTGTGCCCTTTTTCTATGCTTTAGAAAGCATAAGAAAAGTTTCTCTTTGAGGAAAAGATGAATTCTTGCTTGTGTTACTTAAATCCTTTTATTAATGCATCTTACAAAAAATATTTTATGGTTTATTAAGAGGGTCATCAGCCCCTTTTCAAAAACCTACAGACAGATTTTTAAGAGGCTTATGTAAGTGACACAGAATTTCTTGATTGGTGAGAAAGAGGTGCACATATGGTAGGTACTGGTTCAGTGCCTTGGGCAAATGTCTTAAGTGCCCGTTGTTGGCACCTTTGCCAAAGATGGCCTATTTCTGGTAGAGAAGTGTCATTTTCACATGGCAACTGACAAGCAAATGAGCTCTGATGGAGCAGTAGCTATCATCTAATGACATGTTTTGTACTCTGCATAGCTTTCTCATGGGGTTGGAACTTCTCCTCAGTTGCATGTTGCATTTTGGCCACTAGAGTATTACTTGCTAAGTGTTTCTTCAGTGTTGTTGATTGTATATTGGTGGCCAGATGAAGTTAGTACATCTGCCAAAGTTTCTAGCCTAGGTAGTAAAAATACTATCTTTGCCAAGTGGGATAAAGACAAACTGGGAGAATATGTTTCTTGTACTCTTCAAAGAGGAAGTGGGAAAACAATGATGTTGCAGACAAAACATGAACAGGGGAACTTAGGGAAAGGAAATTGAACAGGTCAGGATTTTGATCATATCTTATTTTTAGCAAATCTTTGGAAAGTGCTGAGAAGACCCATTGTATGTGTTTGCAGGATCCTCTTGAGGATATGGCTTGGAGGTTGGCGGATGGTGTTATGCAGTGTTCTTTCAGAAGAAACATTACCTTTCCTGGGGTTAAGAATAGATTTGATCTAAATGCAAGCTACTACATATTTCTAGCAGATGGTGCAGCTGATCATGGTAAGTATATTGATAAAAAACTACCTTTTAAAGTTTTTTTTCGCTCACTTTATTCCTTTCCCTCTTTTTTGGGGGAGACTATGGTAATTGCTCTTTTTTAAGATATACATTTGTGGGTAAAGAGTTATTAAACCCTCTTCCATTTTTGCCTGACAATTTGACTTTGGTTGACCTTCTAGCTTTGTTCCCCTGGAAACTAGGTAAAGGTAGTGTTTACTGGGTTATAAGGCAATCTGCTTATGATAAAAGTGATTTCTGGCTGGTAGACTGCATTTGGACCAGGAGTAAATACCTAGTAAGAAGCCATGTCTTTGGGCTTCCCTGAGTGCAGTGACATTGTTAGATCCTTTGCAGGGATGCTAGAAGCAGGACTTTGGGGTTATTGCAGGAGATATCGGCTCTTGTGGATGCCCTATCCAGTATGAATCTCATCGCCTTGGACCTGAGCTTTCTCCAGGGAGGTAGAGAGGGGTAAAGAGAATAGCTCCTGGACAGCTGAGTGAGCTTCCACAGGACCTCCCTTTGAAAAAGAATGCCTCATGGTGCCCTGCAGGTGTGCTGTGTTTCCTGTCCCACGTCCTTCTCAATCAGTCTGATGCCAAGTGTAGCCTAAGGTAGTTTTATGAGTTTGAATGTTTAGTTTATACTTAAGACTGCCCTGGTAGGTACTGCAACACATATTAATAAGAATAATTAGATTTTGTTTAAGGTCTTGGCTAATGATATTCTGAAGAACTGCAGGAAATGCCAAGGTAGTGTAATATTTAGTGACTCATCTCCCTGGAGATAATACTACCCCCAAACTTTGAGCATATGGCCTACTTTGAAAATGGTGAAAAACTGAGCATATAGAATGGAAGGATGAGGGTGAGGTAAAAGAGGAGCAGGAACAGAAATGTGGTACAGGCAGAATTGTGAAAAGCCTTGCATATTCTATCATGTGGTTTATTTTTTTATTTTTTTTGCCGGACGCGGACCTCTCACTGTTGTGGCCTCTCCCGTTGCGGAGCACAGGCTCCGGACGCGCAGGCTCAGCGGCCATGGCTCACGGGCCCAGCCGCTCCGCGGCATGTGGGATCTTCCCGGACAGGGGCACGAACCCATGTCCCCTGCATTGGCAGGCAGACTCTCAACCACTGCACCACCAGGGAAGCCCAATCATGTGGTTTATTTTTAATTGAAGTATAGTTGATTTACAATGTTGTGTTAGCTTCTGGTGTATAGCAAAGTGATTCAGATATATATATATATATATATATATATATATATATATATATATATACTTTTTCAGATTCTTTTCCATTATAGTTTGTTACAAGATATTGAATATAGTTCCCTGTGCTATGCTGTAGGACCTTGTTGTTTATCTATTTTATATATCGTAGTTTATATTCTCTCATGTGGTTTAAATTTTGTACTATAAGTAAAGTAGGGATTCAAAAGGTTTTAAAGCAGGACAAAATATCAACTCAGTGTTAGGGAAAATTTAGGAATATTTGCAGCTTTAGTTGTGGATGATATGTTTGGTTATCTTAGTCAAATCATGTATTCTTACTTGCACCAGCAACAGCAAATGTAGCTGGAAATAATTTCCTGGTTAAATGATAATAATGAACAAAAATTACTTAGTACTTAATGAGTGCCAGTTGCTGGCTCAGCACTATCATTAAGGTTTTCATTTTTATCTTCATAGAAACCTACATAAGATAAGTACTATTATTAACCTTATTTTATCTGGCAGGAAACAGGCTTAGAGAGGTTAAGTCATTTGCCCAGACAAGTAAATGGTAGAGTTGGAATTTGAACCTGAACTCTTTGACCTCAGAGCCCAAGTGTTTCACTTTCTAACATGGGAAATGTGGGAAATGAATTTTTAAGGAGAAGGTCAAATATTTGCATTTTTAAACAAATATTTCTAAAGTGCAGGTTATTGTCTTATTGTTATTATTGCAGCTGTCACTTATTGTATATTACGTATATCTCATTTATTTCTCACAGAGGCTTTGTAAATAGATAATATGTTGCCCATTGTAGAGATAAGAGAACTGGAGCCTAGAGTGGTGAAGTAACTTGTTCAAAATCAAACAAGTAGCAGAGTCAGGAATTAAACCCAACTCTGTTGCAATTACAGGAGTTGTGCCCTTTTCATCATATCAAACTGCTTCCTTTTGTGCCCAGCATGTTATAGGTGCTCCATAAATGATTACTGACTTGAATGGATGACAAATTGCTAGGAGATTTTAACAGTTTGCATTTGTACTTTAAAAAAGTTTATACTTAAAAAGTTTATACTTTAAAAGAAAAGCAGTGTCATTTAAATGGGTGAATTCTGTTGTGCAATAAATTATGTGTGGTTTTGGGTGTATGGTGATGCCAAAAATTTCTTAGGCCAGCATTGTAGAATTTGGAATGCATTTTCTGATAGAAACAATATGTTAAGTAATAGTTCTAACATTTTCCTGGAAAAACCTAGTTTGTGGACGATTCATGTACAGAATAGAGCACTGTTTTATCTCCCTTTCCTGCTGGTGTTGCTATGCTCGTGGCATGGTAGGGAGAATCTCTACCTTGTGTTTTGTGGTGTTTCCCAAAGCATGGGGCTCAAATAACCTGCTTCAGAACCATCTGGAATGACTGCTCAAAAGGCAGGTTCCCTAGCTCCATCCCACACTCACGGAATCTCTGTTGTTTGTGCTTGGAATCCGCATTTTAACAAGCATTTCAGGTAATTGTTCTGTATACTGTGGTTCAATAACTTACTGCTCTAGGACAATGTTCTTCCAACGAAGGTGTACATATTGTAAGGTAGTCCAGGGGATACAGAAAACAATACCAGAACTTTTTTCTTAGATTTATTTTATCTCACTAAAAATTTCTATTTTAATAGTGTTCATAATGTGTTAAAACAATAGTACATAAATACGTTTATTAACATAAATATACATATGTCACAGACTCATTTTTGTTTTTTTTAAATTTTAAAAATTTATTTATTTTATTTTTTTTGACCGTGTTGGGTCTTTGTTGCTGTTCCTGGGCTTTCTCTAGTTGCGGCGAGCGGGGACTACTCTTCCTTGCGGTGCGTGGGCTTCTCATTGTCGTGGCTTCTCTTGCTGTGGAGCACGGACTCTAGGCATGCGGGCTTCAGCAGTTGTGGCACGTGGGCTCAGTAGTTGGGGCTCGTGGACTCTAGAGCACAGGCTCAGTAGTTGTGGCGCTCGGGCTTAGCTGCTCCACGGCATGTGGGATCTCCCCGGACCAGGGATCGAACCTGTGTCCCCTGCGTTGGCAGGCGGATTCTTAACCACTGCATCACGAGGGAAGCCCCCCATTTTTTTTTTTAACTGGTGGAGTGCAAAGCAACAAAACAAAACCTCAAAAAAACAAATCTAAACGTTACCGCTTCAGGGAATTCACTTTCTAGTTCCCTTGTATTGGGGAACAAAGTACAGTCACCACATAAATCAACTGTCGCTTCTGATATCTAGTCATATGTATGTGGATCATTTATATGCTGCGCACTGCTTAAAAGCAGTGAGACTTTGTGAGGTTGAAACCATTTTTCAAAGCAGTCATATAATCTCTGTAACCCATGTTAATGTAGAATGAGGTCAACCTGGGCAAATCTGTTTCTCAGGTGGCATTGTTTACTGGCAGTCTGAAGGTCAGAGGGAACACCATGGTGAGTCAGATGCTTCAGATGATTCTTAAAAACTATGCCAAGCTCTGAAGGATGCTACATTATTAGTAAAAATAGAAAAATTAACTACTTTCATCATCCAAATATGCAAAAGTGATTCAGCAAGAGTGATCAAAACTAAAATACAAGGGAAATTGCTTAACATTTTCAGATTTCAGATAACTTTTCAGGTTTTCATTTTCTACTAATTTTTCATGTTACCCTTATTTTTGCTGTAAGCTAGCACATAATTATCTTTCTGTTCTTTTTCTAACTGCTGAGGTTTTTTTTCACCCTTTCACAGGTAATTTTATTCTCTTCTCTGGGTGTCAACAATGCTCATAGATTGGAATTTGAAACATTCAGAAAAGAGATACCTGAATATTGTCACATTTCTTTACATCACAATTTAATAACTATTGAACATTCATGTCTACTAAATGCAACGAACAAAACAGTATAAATTTTTACCCGACTCCCTTGTAAACAAGGCTGGTGAAATCCATTGGTGACAAATGGAATTAATGCATTACACAAAGTCAGTGAGGAAAAAAACCTTCCCTGTGAGTAAATTATTCTGTTTATAAATAAACTCTGATTTTTTTTTTCCAGCACATTTACAGACCTGATCAATGAAAAGAAACAAGATATGTATTTTCCTTTAAAAAGAAAATGTTGAGAAATGGCCCACAATGGGAGAAGTCACCTAGGAAGAGGGGTCAGAAGCAAACTAAAGATAATTGAGAGTTGAAAGTACTGTCATATTTAGTAAAACAAATTTAAAACGTTTTTCTAACTGCTGTTTTGCCCCCAGAAAGTTCACTTTATCCTATCATGAAATAAGCAGTCATGTGAAATGCTGAGTGTGTGAACGGAAAGATAGAACTCACTTGGGTGAATAAGTAATTCCCAATTTGGAAATCTACCAATTTAAATAATTAATGAAGTAGAGACCCTGTTATCACATGACCTGTTATTTTGACAATTTAGGAATAATACTGTAGAGCCGTGTACTACACATGAACCCAACGTTCCTTAGAGCATAACGCCTAAATTATAATGGAGCCATACAGTGGAACTTCAAAATTATGATGGACTTCTGCTTTAATGAAGGTTAAGTTCATCTTAGCCCATGGCTCCATGGTGAATCAGAGTTTAAAAACACTTTTCTTCCAACTTGACTCTCAGGCTGTTAGGAATGTGGTCTGGTTTTTATCGCTACCACTCTACTAATGCAGTATTTTTATATTCTTCAGTGTGTTTCTTGTCATTTTCAATAGTTTTTTTCATTCTTTTCTTTTTGACATTTTTGTAGCTTCTGATAGTTATTGTCTCTTTCTTCTTGACACAGGTCTCTAGGTGTTCACGATATAAAACTCTTCTCGTTTTCTGCTTTATCTCGGATCTTCTCTGTAATAACAAGCCATGATATAATAGTTCACCAAATGAATAACCCGGTGTCCAAACACCAGTTTTTGAATAGTCCATTTTATCTCTACTGTTTCAAAAGCCTTTTTATTATACACTAAAAATCTTTCAGTAAATCAAATTGTTTATAGTTTATTCTTCCAGTGATCTGTTTGTCTATTACTGCACTGGTTGAAATTACTATAGATTAATAATAGGTTGTGAATTTTGATAAAGCATGACACCTCTCCTAGCCTTCTTTTTCAGGAATTCAGGAATTCTTGCCTCTTCCTTGTGTATCGGCTCTTCTAGATAAAATTCAGAAATGATTTATCAAATTTCATTAAAAATCCTATTGGAGTTATGACTGGAATTGAAATGAAATTTTAGATTAATTTGTGGAATAATCAATGTCCTTGAGTCTTCCTATCCAGGAGTATATTGGGATATTTCATTTATTCAGATCCTGTGGTTTTCTTCATATCTTCCTGTAGGGCTTATTTATTTATGTTACTTTGTTCCTATGTATTTTATAGATTTCTAATTACAAACTATTGTGAATGGGATTATTTTTTCTTACATTTTCTAAATTTGTTGGTGTATAGGAAAGTTATTGATCTTTGAATGCTTATCTTGAATGTAGCCACCTAGTTTTCCAGTTGATGGTCTTGGATTTTCTAGATGAAACATCATATCTTGTGCAAATAATGACAGGCATAGTAGCCCTCATTTTATTTCTTTCCTTGTCTCACTGCATTGCTTACTTCTCCCAGAAAAATGTGGAATGGCAGTGGTGATATGGTAAGTATTCTTATCCCTGATTTTGATGGGAATGCTTCTGATATTCACTGTCGTGTTTTTCTGGTGGATATATTTTATTGTGTTTAGGAAATATTCTGTTCCTAATGTTACAAAGAGTTCATGTCATGGATGTGTGCTGAAGTTTATCATTACTTTTGTAGATTTCTGAATGGTGAACAATCCTCACTTTCCTGGGATGAAAGTCATGTCTTATTATTCTTATTATTGCATAATTGATTTAATTCACCAATATTTTATTTAAGCTTTTCACATCTATATTCATAAATGATTTTGGTGTATGGTCATAGGATTCTGTGTGTTTGTGTGTGTGTGCATGTTGGCCTCATTTTGGTTTCAGTGTTATGATAATCTCATAAAAAGAACTCAAGAAGAGTTTAAATAAATATGAATTTTTAAAGTTAAAAAATTTTTTAAATGGTATGATAGAACTCATCCACATAACAGCTTGAGACTTTAGGGATGGAAATATTTGACTCATAAAATAAATTTTTATTGTTATAATTCTCCAGAGTTACTACTACTTTGATCAATTTTTGTAATTCTAGATTTCCTCAGAAATTCATCCATTTTATTTAGATTTTGAAATATTTTTGGCTGACTTAAAGTTGTATATAGCATTTTCACATAATTTTAAAGAATATGTTCGATATCAGCAGCTATGTCACTGTTTTCATTTCTAATATTGTTTGTGATATTTCTTTTTATCTTGTGGTCAGATTGTCAAAAAATCAATCGATTTTATTGGCCTTTTACAGCATTGATTTTTCTCATTTTTAGACTTACTGGTTTGTTAATTTCTACCTTTATTTTTAATCAATCCTCCTTTTTGGTTTTCTGGGTTATGTTTTGTTTTAAACACATCTTGACTTAAATGATTATTTCAATACTTTAAAGTCTTTTAATATTTTTTTAAGGAAATGCTTTTAAGATGATTAAAAACTTCTTTTGAATAGTACCTTAATTACATCACATGTGTTTTGCTATGAAGTGCCTTCAATGTTATTCGTTTTAAGAAGACTTGTGATTTAAGTTTTGATTTCCTATTTAACCCAAGGGTTATTTAGAAGAGGAGTTTCTTTTTTTTTTTTGCGGTACGCGGGCCTCTCACTGTTGTGGCCTCTCCCGTTGTGGAGCACAGGCTCCGGACGCGCAGACCCAGCGGCCATGGCTCACGGGCCCAGCTGCTCCACGGCATGTGGCATCTTCCCGGACCGGGGCACGAACCCATGTCCCCTGCATCGGCAGGCGGACTCTCAACCACTGCGCCACCAGGGAAGCCCTAGAAGAGGAGTTTCTTAAATATCTAGCTGGACCATTTTTTCCTAGCTTTCTGTTGTTAATTTGTTTCATTTTAGATAGATAATATAACCTATATAAATATTTCTTTTTGGAAATCATTGAGGTGTAGTCTGTGGTCTAACACTTATTTGTTTGAAACAAAGATTCATACATATCTCATATCAAATTTCTTAATTATTTTTATTCTTTTTGACACTTGCATTGTATTCTAAAAACAATGTATTTTCCATAATTTATTTACTCATTCTTCTAATGATGGACATTTAGCTTGTTTAAATTTTTTTTAGCCAGTGTAAAAAGAAAGTATCTATTAACATGCTTATAGATATACCTTTGGTTAAAAATATACCTTTGGTAAATATTTCTGTAAGATAGATCCCCAGAATTAACACACACCCATACATACCCATATACACAGACTAATTGGAATAATTCTATACATGCACAGATTTAATTTTATACATAATGAATATTATTATATTATATACTAATACTACATATATTTATATTATATTAATACATGTGTATTAATATAATATCAATATATAATAGTATATATATATCATGTCTATTGAAATTTATTTATTTTTTATTACCTTAAGAAATTTTGTTTCCATGCCATGCCATTGTCTCTCCATTCCTTCTCTCCTGAGAAAGTAATTCGTCTTCTTCTTTTTTTTTGTTTTTAAATTTCAGGTCGGATTCATAAGCATTCTCAGCAACCTTTGATTACATATGACAAATACAATGTGACAGGCTATCCAGAGAACGTAGGAGGATCCCATTCTTTACTCCTTCTGAAGGTTCATGGTAAGTTACATGTGTAATATCATTACTGCTTTGTGGAATATACTTAACTTTGTGGAATAAATTTAGTGCTGGCTAGATTGAGAATGGTACCAGGCATAATTTAGCAAATGTTCATAAATCAATAACATTTGTAGGTAGCATAAACAATAACATTTGCAGGTAGCATTATCTATTTTAATGTTTGATAATTTTTATTAAAAATGAAGAGTAGGGATAATTCAGTGGTTTTAACCCTAACTGCACATTAAAATCACCAGAGGAGCTTTTAAGACATCTGTAATTTTAAAAAAGTACGATAGTCATCTCTAATTGCAGCCAGGATTAAGTATCATTGGGTTAATTAATTTAATTTTTATGAGACATTAATTATACCATTTATTAAAAATTGCTAATAAAAGAGTGGTTTATGATTGTGATTGTTTAATTATAATAGTAGTTTGGTTTCAAAAATACAATTTTTTTGTTGAAGAACTGATCAATGTACAAGTATTTGAGGGTATACAAAGAACTCAGTGCTATACTTAGGTATTATATACTTAAAGTGATGAAGGGAACCAAGTTGGAAGAGCAGTAGCCTAGAAATAAGGCTCTGATGTACTCTGGTTCTACAAGTGAAAGTTGATTCCATTTGAAAAGTAGTTCAGTTGATTATTGAAAAACGGGATTGAAAAATAGGGAAATAGTGTAAGTGTATACTATACTATACTATTGTAATGTATTAATATTGGTGGGAACTTTCCTTAATTGGTATATTTCCTTTATATTCTCCAGAGTTATCCATTCTAGTGAGAGTTTCAATAAAGCTTGAAGCTATCTTTATTGTTGATATTTTGCTTCTACCAGTAGCTCTAGTTGAACAGTAATTGGATTCAGAAATAATGTGCCTATTTGTTTTCCATTATTTTTTGGAGTGAAATGTGAGAAGATTCTGAGATAAGTTCAGAAAGGCTGTATAACTTCAGACAGTATAATGATTAAGAGCACAGTTGTTCAAACCAGCCTGGGTTCAAATTCCAACTCAGTAACCTTGGGCAAGTTACTTAACTTCTCTGTGCTTTCCTTCTCCATACAGCAAAACTGGAATAATAATTATACTTTATAGGAATTGTTGTAAAGATCAATTAGATTAATACACATAAAGCACTCGGAGACAGTGCTTGGCATGAAATAAGAGCTTTGGAAGTGTTAGCTATTAGAAGTAGTAGTGGTGGTGGTAAAAGCATTGATATTTAGGTTATGTTTATGTCAGCTGAATGTATTTTTGTTGGCTATTTACATTTTCTACGCATTTGGCTTGGTCATTTAAGAGACAGCTTAATTAGACTGTGTTGTCAACCGTTGCATTTTCTCACCTGTAGGTGCCTTAATGTTTGTGGCATGGATGACTACAGTTAGCGTAGGTGTACTGATTGCCCGGTTCTTCAAACCTGTTTGGTTAAAGGCTTTATTTGGTGATGCAGCTTGGTTTCAGGTAGGTAGAGAAAAAGGTTAATGCAATTTCCATATTATTTGAACATTGCAACATGAAAACACATGAAGTAAGCGGATTTTTTTTGTTGTTTATGTATGGTTATAGTTGTAATTTTGGAATCCTCATAATTTCTTTTTGCTCTTTGGTTTCCTAACCAACTGAGAATAGACACAAGGTACTTGATGGAAAAAAAAATAAAGACAGCTCTATGAAGGGCCAGGCTGGATTGGAGAATGTATCAGTGCCATGTGCGTTTCTTTGGAACATGGATTTTGGGACCCAAACGATCTTGAGTTACATGTCTAGTTGCAGAAGAAGAGACTAGAAGAACATTTACCCACTGCACTGAGTACAGATGGGTTGAGGAGGGCAGCAGAGAAGAAGAAAGAAATAGTGGGTGCTTACTATGTTGCAAAGCAGTGGTCTGTCCTCTGGTTGATGGGCCAGTGAATGTTAGGCCGTCCCTAGCTCACCAGTCAAGATCATGTATCTCCTGTGTGGATGGGAAGAGAAATTAAAAGTGTCCTTTTTAATGCTGTCCCTTCCCGTGGGATGAGGAGGCAGTCTTTTAATATAAACATGAGCAAGAGTCAATAAATACCCCTCGAGACAAAACAAAACAAACCTTTATCTTTCATTTGTCATGGAGTACAGATATTTGCACATATAGTGGAAGATCAATGACTATGTGTTGAGATAGAATGTACATGTCTGCTTATACAAAAAAATACTGCTTATTGGAACAGTTTTGACTTTATAAGAGGTATTCTTGAAACTTTATATAAATTTGTAGCTTTTAAGATTTACCGTATCTAAAATTGTTTCTCGCTTTTGGCTGGCAGTGTTAATCTGTTCTATTTGTTCTCAGTAATGACTGCTACATCCTTGCTCCTGTCTCTGCCTTTGATTGCTCTCTCTCTCTCTCTCCCCTCTTCTCATGTGGATATTCCCAACTGGAAAACTCTTTATGTCTCCTCTTTACCAATTCAAACCCTCCACTGTCTTTAAAACTATGGTGTCTATATGTATATCGGGTGACTATATGTTCTACTTTCTGCTGATGTGTGTATATATATATATGCACACACACCCCATATATGTCTGTGTGTGTGTGTGTGTGTGTGTGTATCTATCTATCTGTGTATATAGTGATTATATGTCCTACATTCTCTGGGATAGTTTTTGTTTGCACCAGTTATCCTCACATAATCAACTAACAGTGCCCATTTTCACTCTCGGTATTCTCCTCATTTGGATAATGAATTACACATTTCAAATATGTTCTCTTATCTGCTCAATTAAATCCCAGACTCCCCAGGAAACAGTACTTTCTGTTTCCTTGCAGTTTCATTGCATCCAAGCACTGTGCTTGGTGGTGGAACTTAATAAATGTGTTTGGAAGAAAATGATGGACTTGGCAAGTAAGTGCTCTGTGTGTGTGAAATATCCATTCCTGCTGTTCTGGGCAGGTGAATTCTTGGCAGATGCTTTAGAATGATGAGGTTGGCAGCTTAGGCTTTTCTTTAAAGTTCAGTGGAATAGTAAGATTTTTGTTTTTAACTGACCACAAATTGTGGCTAGGTGTCAATTGAATGCATGCCTTCTGTGAATCTCATCCCATGACCTTCATAGTGACGTCAACTCCTTTCTCTTATGTAGTTAACTCTCTTCTCATTTGTGATTTCATCCTTGCAGGTACATCGAATGCTCATGCTTACTACTTCTGCCCTCACTTTCATTGCTTTTCTTCTGCCTTTTATTTACAGAGGAGGCTGGAATTGGGTAAGTAGATCTTAAAAAGTATGTTTTTATTCTATTTATATGTTTAAAATTCATTTTGGTGCCAAAGGAGATTGCTGTTTTATTCTCAGATGATGGGTAAAAAGATATTTCTGCATGTATCCCTCTTTCCTTCCTTTTTGAATTATCTGATGACTATTTCACATGGTTGGTGGTCAGGGATGAAGTGAGAATGTAAGTGCAGATTACTTGGTAATGGAATGTATTTTTAGACTGCCTCAAATTTTAAATATACACTATATAGCTTTAATAAATTTTCTTGCTATAGAATGGTACAAATTGAAAGCATTATATCTGAGGAACATGAACACTGTAAGTGGTTTTCTCTAACTAATACTATGACTATCACTAAGCTAACATTAGTTGCATTCCTACTGAACAAACTGTGCTAAGTGCTTTACATGTGTTATCAAATTTAAACCTCAAATGAAGTTGTTATTGATAATAATCCCATGTCACAAATGAAGAAACTGAGGCTTATTCTCAAATGTGTATCTCCAGCTTGGACCTCTACCCTGGTTGAGACTCACACAAACAGCTTTCTACTCAGGAACTCAACTTGCATGTCTAAGGCACCTCAAACGGAGTTCCTGACCTCTCCTCCCAATCTTGCTCCATGTGCTGCCATCCCCATATTAGTTGTTTGCAGTTCCCTTCTTAGGCCAAAACATTGGAATTATTCTTCACTTTGCTCTCACGCCCCATGTCAAATCCATCAGGAAATCCTATTGGCTTTACACGTCAAAAACAACACTTTTCACCATCACTGGCACTACTATGTGGCTTCGAGCCACCATCATCTTTTGCCTGGACTTTTTTGCAATCGGCACCTAATTGGTCTCTCTACTTCAACCCTTGCTCGTGTACAATCTGTTTTCAACCAAGAAGCAGAGTGATTTTTAAAAAATGTAAATCAGATGATGTCATTCCTGTGCCCCAAACTGGTTTCTCTAATGCCTCTCAGTTTTTATCAAAGTTAAAACCAAAGTCCTCCATGATTGGCTCCCAGTTACTCTCTGAATTGATCTGCTCTTTTCCTCATCCAATAGCTCATTTCATTTCACACTGGGCTAATGCTAGGTATGCTCCTGCTTTATAGTCTTTTTTTTTTAATTAATTAATTTATTTATTCTGCTTTATAGTCTTTGCAAAGATTCTTCCTTCTGCCTTGGTCATGCCTCCTCTACTCCCTCACCTTCTTCAAGTCTTTGCTCAAATAATAGCTTCTCAGAGAGCCCTGCTCTGCTTCATTTTTTTTCCTGAAGCAATCTTTACCTTATGTCGTTTCAGATAATTTACTTAAATATTATATCTTTTCTTTGTCCGTCTTCTCACACTAGTATGTGAACTCCATGAGAAGACAGGATATTTACTGGTATGTTTGCTACTGTATCTCTAACACCCAGAACAGATTCTGGTACATGAGATATTCAGTAGATATTTATGGAATGAATGAATGAGGCTTATTGAGAATTGGAGATGTACCTAAGGTCAGAGCCTGTGCTTCCATTATACTCTTCTAGTTTAAGAGCCAGTCAGAATTTGATATTAAAATTTAATATTTCAGTTTGGGCTGTTGCTACAAGGGCTAAGATTGATGACTCTTGGGTCACAATATTATTAGGAAACCTCTTTTCTGCTTTTTAGGTAGTTTATAGATTGATCAACCTATTTTTTTAAAAAAAATTTTATTGGGGTATAATTGGTTTATAATGTTGTGTTAGTTTCAGGTGTACAGCAAATTGAATCTGTTACACATAAGCATATATCCACTCTTTTTTAGATTCTTTTCCCATATAGGCCATTACAGAGTACTGAGTAGAGTTCCCTGTGCTCTACAGTAGATCCTTATTAGTTATTTATTTTATATATAGTAGTGTGTATATGTCAATCCCAATCTTCCAGTTTACCCCTCTTCCCCCACCCCCTGGTAACTGTAAGTTTAACTTCTACATCTGTAACTCTATTTCTGTTTTGTAGATAAGTTCATCTGTACCCCTTTTTTTAGATTCCGCATATAAGCAATATCATATGATATTTGTCTTTCTCTGACTTATTTCACTAAGTATGACAATCTCTAGGTCCATCCATGTTGCTGCAAATGGTGTTATTTCATTCTTTTTTATGGCCGAGTAATATTCCGTTGTATATATGTACCACATCTTCTTTATCCGTTCCTCTGTTGATGGACATTTAGATTAGATTCCATGTCCTGGCTATTGTAAATAGTGCTGCTATGAACACTGAGGTGTATGTATCTTTTCGAATTATGGTGTTCTCTGGATATATGCCCAGGAGTGAGATTGCTGGATGGTATGGTAGCTCTATTGTCAGTTTTTTAAGGAACCTCCATGGTCAACCTAATTTTTTTTAAAGGAAATTATGAAGATTTTCTGATATGACTCAAGATATTGAAACTTTATTTTATCCAGGTACTTGGACAAGCGTAATACTTATTTTGTAAACTTTGTAGTTTGTAGTCTTTGCAGTTTATGACTATGGTAGTAAAAAGGTTAAGAGCACAGTTGTACAGCCAGACTGCTTGGATTCAAATTCTCATGTCATCATTTATTACTTGGGACACCCTGGGCAAGTTGCTTAACTTCTCTGTCCCTCGGTTTACTCAAGTGGGGATAGTAGAGTATCTACCTTATAGGCTTTCTGAGGGTTGAGAGTTAATTAACTGAAAGCACTTAGGATAGTCCCAGCACATTCTAAATATATAAGAATTTTGTTGCTGCTGTTACTGTTTTTTATTAGAGAGAGGCACTTTCCATCTCCAGGGTCCAGGTTATAACTTATCTGTGTATAACTGAGTCCATGACTTGAAAGTTTTATAGTGCTCTTCTGTCAACTTTTAGTTCCTAATTTGCAAAATCTTCCTATCTTGGCTTGGAAACCACTATGTCCTTGTTCTAGATCACAGGTTTTAGAGCCTTCCCAAGCATGGGAGTCAGTGACAACAGACTGTGATATCCCTCTATTTAAACGTGTAACATATTAGAGCATCTTCTTAATTCTTCTCTTAAGTTTTTAAATGAAATAATTGTGCACAGTGGTCTAATCCAACTGTCTGCTGTTTTCAGCAGGCACACATCACTGAGGGAGGAGTGTAGCCGAAACTGTTGAGGTATTGTGTTGATGATTTTTCTTGGCTTAGACCTTCGTTCTGAACAGAGGAGATGAGATTTTAATACAGTGGTTGTGCAGGTTGTTCTCTTGATCAGCAAACATTTATTGAGTGACTAAGGCTCTGTTAAGCATATGGGTTACAAGGAATCAAGTAGAACCTTCAGCTCCAGGAAACATAGAGGTCTGAACAAGTAATTAAAATACACTGGGTTGATTGTTCCTGACATGCAGATACTAACTAGTCCTAGGTGGGCTTCAGATGGCTGTGCTGGTGTTGGTGGTCATCTAACATCCTGGTGGGAAGAGGCAGCATTCTGTGCATGGATTCTACCACAACCATTTACACACTGTGTGGCCTTGGATGCATTACTTGATATCTCTGAGCCTCAGTTCCCCCATTGTAGAAGTGGGATATTGATAACTAACTGTCAAGCATCATAGTGAACATTAGTGATAATGTGTATAAAGTATGTGCCTGGTATAGACACTCAGTGAATGGTGCCTGTTATTATAACTATCATTATTAGATGTTTAAAGCTACAGAAAAACGCTAAGAATACATCTGTGTGTATTATTTTTAACCTGAGGGTTTAATCGATGGGCAAGATTGAGACCATTAAAATGATATAACTTTGTTCAGCATGCAGGTTATCACCCATACCTTGGTTGTATAGTGATGATTTTAGCAGTTCTTCAGCTTCTTTCGGCAGCCTTCAGACCACCTTTACATGACCCAAGGTACTTAAGTCTTTATTTATAAATGCTTTTAATGTAGATGTCATTAGTTGGGAAACCAATTCCTTTTTTGCATCTTATAAAATTCAGTGATAAATTATACTTACTTTAAAAGGATTTAAAATGTATTTCAGATATCTAATTCCTAGGCAATAGGGAAATTACATGCTTTTTATTCTCTTGGGAATTAATTGTAGTTCCATCACTTTCAAGAATACTGACTGGTTCTTTATTTGGTAGAAGGCAAATGTTTAAGTGGACTCATTGGAGTATGGGAACAGCTGCTAGAATAATAGCAGGTAAGTAATTGTGATGCTACTTATTCATATATAATTGCAGGTTGTTTATATTGCAAGTTGTAATTTGGCTTAAATGATTTTTAGATGCATTAGTAATTGGAGTAATTTGCTGTTGAGGAGAAATCAGTCAAACATTGAAATCCAGAAAGTAATTTCTAGAGGTAACTATTTAAGCCATTTCTTCAGTTTCAAGGTTTTTAAAATGACTTTAAAACTCTCCTTTTGAGACGTTTTTTTAGCATTTGCCTTTGCCAACAGAATAAGCTATGCTGATGACCAAACATTTAAGCAGCTCAACTTGAGGGTCAGTCGTGGGTTGGGCTGAAGTGGGCTACAGGGTCCCAGCCCTCTGTCTCCAGGTTTTCTCCATGGGGATGGTACCTTCCAGGGAAAGGTGTTTTTCAAAAGTCAAGTATGATTATCCAGTGTACTTTGATGCTTTATGTAATAAATACCTAAGCTGACACCTCCTACCCTCACATTTCTACAGTCTATAGAAATTCGTGGAAGGGGAGGTATAATCAGAAATGGTTCCCCTACATTTCTCCCTTCCTACATTGCAGACTTAAAACATTTTGAAAAATTTGGGTACCTCTTTTTTAACAATTGGTAGATTGTAATTATAATTTCCCATCTTAGCCTTTCTGGTGTTAAAATAAAAAAAAAGACTAAATTAACTATTTGGTCTTAAATATTAATCTAATTGATATCATAAACTCTTCTAGTATATTTTACTTGATATAATTAGCACACATGCATACATGCATACACAGTTACCTCTTGAATTGCATTTGAGTATATGTATTTATTCCTTATGAATGTAGTGGCAACAATGTTCCTGGGAATGGATTTACCAGGATTGAATCTTCCTGGGCCATGGAAAACCTATGCAATGATTGGATTTGTAGCCTGGCATGTTGGGACAGAGATTGTTCTGGAGGTACACACTTACCGACTCTCTAGAAAAGGTAACCTGTTGAAAGAGCAGTGTTATGTAGAATCACTTTTATACAAACTGTTGGAATATAATTAGTTTCTTGACACTAATGGTTGACCCTTACATGGTAGCTTACTAAAAGTTTCTCTTTTGATTACTCAGTCTGTGGTAAAAATAGTGGAAAATTTCTGCATTTGTTTTTTATGTTCATTAGTATTAGAATCAGTGAGTAAAATGCAAGGGAAAGAGGTTTTAGGGAAGAGGCCTTCTTTGTAGGTACTTTTTACTTTTCATGCTGGTCTGACTTGGGGCTAGAATGCACTGAGAGCCCTGAATGCCTGGAGCTGAGAGACCCCTGAGATGGAGGAAGAAGAGATGCCCATGGTCAACACAGGGCAAAGCTGCAAACAAATTTTACCTATTTGACAAACTTCCTGTGTGCTGTCACTTAGGTTGCCCTATACATCATATGTAGCTAGCTAACCAGCGCGCTAGATAGGAAGGATTTATTTTGCCGGTGCTCTCTAGTGGCAAGGTCTGTTTTGGTCTCACCTCTAGGCAGGGTAAGATACCTGTAGCCATTAGAAGAGATTAGTAGAGAATCAGTGATATTTTAGCTTGATTTCTAGTCTGTCTTTTGTGTCCTATCTAGTTCTCAGCCCCTCAAATAAGTAAAGGTGGCCTTCTAAAAACAAAACCTGTTTGTTGTCTAGTGTGTGTGCTGTGAATCTAGGCGCCTGGGCAGCTTTTAGGAACTGAGTACTAAATATCTGTCCTACCATGTTTTGGTTCTTGATAGGGTCACATACATAGGGTTTGAGTCTTTTTTTTGATGTTTTTAATTGAAGTATAGTTGATTTACAATATTGTATGGGTTTTGAGTCTTAAAGGACTTTTGATCGCTAGATTATGGCTTGCTATTTAAAATACATATGTGCTTAAAACTTGGATTGTTAGGAGTTTGGTATGGTGTTTATTGACTAGGAGAAAGTCTTTTAACAAATGTATGCTGTAGCCAGCTTGACTTAATTTGTGAGAGCCTTAAGTATTCAAGAAGTTTGCAACATTTGGTCACTTGAAATGGGAGAATGAACATCCTGGAAATCAGCAAACGCTACAAATCAGGTTTTTTTCTTTTTTTTTGAGAATTAGTTTATCTGCATACCCACTGGCCTTACAAACTTATGTTCTTATTCTTGACAGATGAAATATTGGATGATGATAGAATTCAGATCCTCCAGTCATTTACTGCAGCTGAAGCAGAAGTAAGTCTTTTTTTCTTCTTTATTGACACAAACCTTAATGATAGTTATTCTTTTTGTTTCATATCTCAATTTTTTTCTTTCAGGGTTATGCTTTTAAAAAGGCAGTGTTAGCAATTTACGTCTGTGGGAATTTGACTTTTCTCACTATGTTCTTATCTGCAATCAACCATCTATGAGCGAGCGAAGACCTTGGCTTTTGCAGACCAGGTGATAATTATCATCAAGCCAAAAAACTTGATGCCTGTATCGACTGGAGCGTATTCATGACTTCTAATTAGGAAGACCAGGCCATGTCTGTAGAGAAATTCAGAAGTCTGGCCTTTAGAGATCAACATTCACTAGGGTCCTATGGGCTACAAACTGATGTCAAGCTTTTACGTATTATTCTGAGTCTTAAAGGGAAGATTGTACTTGAGGAGAAATGACTCAAATATTTTTTATGCTGAAGTTTTAAGAATGTTAGCATGTAAGAAAATAACTGTTTGGAAAAACATAAAAGATGTCATAGGATAAAATGCAGATAGTATTAAGGTAAATATATTTTGGACTATAAAGGTGCTGTGGTACTTTAAAGAAAACATTAATTTTTACTAGTTTATCTGAATGGTCTTTTTTTAGGATTTTTGTCCCCTTACCCCCTTTCTTAAAAATTTTTTGGAAACACGTTTTTCAGTCCAGTGTTTTGGACATATCCTTTGTTTCATGTATTTTGTTACTTCCCTGGTAAAGGTGAAAGTAGGGCTAACACCATTTCATTAACATTTAAATATATTATTAATATTATAATTTCTTTCTTAGCAGTGAAATGCAAGTGTGCATCTTCTGATTAAGAGTGTCTTTATATATTCAGCTACAGAGCTAAAATGGCATTCTATATGCTAATTGTTTTGACTCTGAGGTTGTCTTAGCCTTTGGAGATTGTAGACTTGCATTTCAAAATTAATAAAATTCACTCTTGTGAACATATTTAAGAGTTATTCTTTGTCCTTGTGGTAATAAAATAATATGGGTGGTACTATTTTGTTAGAAGATCCTGATGCTATAATGAATTAGAATTATCAATGTTATTTCCCTTCCGGTTCCAATAATTTCTATTTTATGACTGGGTCTCATGTTTGCTATGAGGACTTCTAGCCAGTGGGTGGCGCCATAATACTACTGCTTTGTTACTGTTCACTTGTGCTGATTCATTTTTAGTACTTAGATAATATCTTGGGATGGCATTTCTCTTAAAATTCACCAACTCTTAATATTTATTTGAAAAATTTCTGTCTTTTTCTCTTTTCCTAACAGTTATAGGTTACAAACTGAAATTAGGGACCAATGTTGTTATTTTCTGGTTTCAGTTCTATTTGTTTTCTAACCATGATTGTTTATAACCGTTGTTTGATACTTCCCTTTACATTCCCGTGACCTTGTAACAAATGAACATAACTATCTTAGGCAGAGGAAACAAGCAAAACTCTACATTCTTAAAATAAAAAGTTTAGGGAGGCATATTTTACTTTTTTATGTGTTCTTTCTGATTGGTCCAAGGACTTAAATTCTATCTGGCATAAATAATAGCCTCAGCGATGTATCTTACATCTTTCACTGGGTAAAATGATATGTTTTTGTTCTTTATACAGGTGTTTATCATAAGTAGCTTAGGGTTTGAGATGTGAACTTTCCGTGTTTATGTTCTATAAGTGCCAGGCTATTTACAGTCTAAACTTTCCTTTTGAATGTCTTTATTTAAAAACGTTTTGTTTAGTATAGAAAGTTAAATGTATATTAAAATATTTTCCTCTAACTTTCAATTATTAGGGGCCTAAAGGTTAATAAAATTCTCTTAATAAATTATATTATACATTTGACAAGGAAAGATTTGTTTAAGGAGGAGATGAACCTTGGTGGGTTTCGTTTTCAAATTCGTGAGCTTGCTGGATTTCCAGTGCTGAGGCTAACCTATTTTAACTTTTCTTTTTCATTGATTCATCTGTTGGCACTATTTTGATATATCATCAATTGATATACAGAGTTGTCCAAAGAAGTCTTTGTCATTTAACCTTAGTAGACCAACAAACCTTTTCACTAATATCAAATTATGATTCTTCTGCTTATGAATGGTTGACATCTACAAATTGAAAATGCCTATTCGTTGCTCCTCTCAGTTTTCCTTCTTGATTTTGTAATAAACAATCTGTTTTTTTAAAGATATCTTTTTTTTTTTTTTTTTTTTTGCGGTACGCGGGCCTCTCACTGTTGTGGCCTCTCCCGTTGCGGAGCACAGGCTCCGGACACGCAGGCTCAGCGGCCGTGGCTAACGGGCCCAGCCGCTCCGCGGGATGTGGGATCTTCCTGGACCGGGGCACGAACCCGTGTCCCCTGCATCGGCAGGCAGACTCTCAACCACTTTGCCACCAGGGAAGCCCTAAAGATATCTTTTGATAGGAGTAATTGTTAAACGAAATGCCTTTATATCTTCAGCAATGTTGCCCCAAATAGCAAAATCATGAGTTTTCTTCTTAAAGATGGGTTCTTCTATAAAATAAAAAAAACTATTTATTTTTGAAAAAAAAGTGAAACAAATTCTAGAAAGTTGTGGTTGGGGTAGCATTCATAACTGAGGCTATTTTTGTTTTTATTATTTTCTTATCTTTGGAAATCAATCTTAAGGACGTGGGTAGCCTATGGCATAAGTTATCGAATAACACTTTAGTGTCTACTTGGTTATCAGGATTTTGGCTCTAATGTGTGTTAAGTGATATTCATCCCTCCACATCTTGCCCCAGTCCAGGTTGTGGTGGGAAGAGACAGATGCAGCAGATGCCAACCAGGAAGCCCTAGGGGGGACCTGTAGCTTTTGGCTGAAATTCTATTTGTCTGTATATGCTGGTGAAGCAAGGAAACAAAAAGGACAAAAGTCCTTGTTTAAGATAATCCATTGTAGATGGGAATGAAAGAAAGGATTCTTCTAAGCTCTTTTCAAATCAGATTAGGTTACACACTGTCACTGTGCACACGCTGCTTCTTTTCTTCTTGCCCAATACCCACCAGGCTCATCTCTGCACCCAGGTCACTGATGGTCACCTGCCTGGAATGCCCTTTCTGTTCCCTTCTTTCTAGCAAAAACTAGTTTATTAAGTTCTGGCTCAAAAATCCTTCTTGTTTTTGGAGGCTTCCCTGACTGTTCCTTCTACATAGGTGTCTCCTGACCATCCTTATAAATGGTATGCTGGGAGGCAGTTAACCCTGTACATAAAAAAGACTGGGAGTCTGGGAGCGGAGCTGGAAGACCTAAGCATGCTTGTCTGATTTATAAGACTCATGTCGTTGGGCAAGTTGCTCATTTTCTCTGAGCCTCATTCCTTCATCTGTAAAGCCCATCTCACAGGGCAGTTATGAGGAAGGAAGGAAGTGGTACCAGCAAAAGGTGCTTTGTACATGTTGTTGATGATGTCATTGCTTTTGATTACAGTGTTAAACTTTAGTAGTTTTTACCTATGGAATGTGTAGTTTTTATTTGATAAAAAATTTGATATTCACCTTGAAAACATTATGCTAAGTGAAATAGCCAGACAAGAAAGGACCTCTATTATATGATTTATTTACTTGGAGTACCTAGACTAGTCAAATTCATAGAAAGTAGAAGCGTGATTACCCAGGACTGCGGGAGAGGGAGGAATGGGGAGCTGTTATTTAATGGGTACAGAATTTCTGTTTGGGATGATGAAATTGTTCTGGAGATTGATAGTGGTGATGCTAACATAACACTGTGTATGTACTTAATGCACTGAATTGTATCCTTGAAAGTAGTTACAGTGGAAAATTTTGTGTTATGTATATTGTACCACAATAAAAAAAAATTAAAAATTTGATGTTTATAGGAACACTATTCACAATACCCAAATGATGGAAACAGCCCACATGTCCATCAACAGATAAATGAATAAGCAAATTGTGGTACATACATACAATGAAATATTATTCAGCCATAAAAAGATATGAAGTACTGATGCATGCTGTCACATAGATGAACCTTCAGAACATTATGCTTCTCCATGGCTACCAGAGACATCAAAGGGCTGGAATAAGAAGAGGAACAGCAAATAAACAAACAAAAAAACTATTATGCTAAGTGAATCAGACACAAAATGTCACATATTATGATTATATGAAATATTCAGAATAGGTAAATGCATAGCAACAGCAGAGTGGTGGTTGCCAGGGCCTTGAGGGGAGGGAGTGGAGGAGGGAATGGGGAGTAATTGCATGATGGGCATAAGATTTTATTTTGCGGTGCTGACAATATTTTGTTGATAGATAGAGGTGGTGGTTGTACAACATTGTGAATATAAGAAATGCCATTTTAAAAGGATTATTTTATGTTATGTGAATTTCACCTCAGTAAAACAAATATTTATCTGATTACTACTCTTGGATTATATCTTTGGGTGGAAAGATCTGGGAGGTTTGCTTGCCCTAAAATTCGTATCAGCTTAATTTCTTATTTCGTTATCAAATAAGTTTATGTCATTTTATATAATGCCTGATCATATAACTCTGGTTTAGAGGAGAGACAGTCCCTAGAACATATCTTTATTTTTTTCTTTCTTTATTGTTTTCCAGTGGTTTTTCATGGATTTTATTAATTTTTAAAATTTATTAATTTTATTTTTTACCAAAAACCTTAAGTAGTGATTTTTCCCCCAATTTTTATTTTATTTTTTTAAATAGATCTTTATTGGACTATAATTGCTTCACAGTACTGTGTTAGTTTCTTTTGTACACCAAAGTGAATCAGCCATATGCATACATATATCCCCATATCCCCTCCCTCTAGAGCCTCCCTCCCACCCTCCTTATCTTGTCCCTCTAGGTCGTTGCAAAGCACCAAGCTGATCTCCCTGTGATATCTTTAGAAGTATATCTTCTTCATATATCTTATAAACACATAAAAGAAATTGTATTGTACTCTGGGTTTCTTGTAAGAACATAAACAAATTTTTGGTTCCCAATCAGGTACTCAGAAATGGTAATCAAGCTCTGTGGATAAGAATTTCCTGAACCCATACATTCTAAATATGTGATTTCCACTGCCAGTAATGGCTAAGATCCTGCCAAATAGACTCTCCTTCAGAAAACTAGAGTAAGCTTCAAAAAGCAGCTGTCTGAAAGCCCCAGAGAGTGATGAGAAGCAGGAAGATTTGGATGAGGTGTCCACACTCAGAGGAGGAAAATTGTTTGGAGTTCCCTGTTTTCACTGTTTTTAGTTTCAGGACAGTTGAAGTCAACTGTGTATGTGGTGTTGGGTGGCAGGGGAACTGCAGTGTTTCTGGCCTAGAAATCCAGAGGACTGATGGCTGGTCAACTGCAGCTATCAAGAGAGTGGGGTGAAGGGAGGGGAGTTCCTTTCTTGGAAAGGAAAACACTAGAGAGGGCATCCCAAATCCTACTTTCCCATAGCTCTGATTGATCCCTGAATATGTTCACATGCATAACGCAGGTGCAAAGCAGCTAGACCAAACAAAAAAATTTAACTTGAGATTGGAGCTGGAACACAAGAAACAGAGTTTGCAGTCCAACCCAGTTATTTGCCTGCTAAAACAAAAGAAGCCATATTCATTGGTGAAAAATAAGAGAATCCAGTATTTTATTTTATGATATACTGACTACAATCCAAAATTACCTGACATAAAAAGAACCAAGAAACTCTGGCCCATTCTCCAAAGCAGGGGCTAGCTAACTTTTCCTTTAAGGGGACTGATAGAAAATATTTCGGTCTCCGTGTTCATTCATCAAAGAACGAAGCTTTCCCTTGGGGCCAGCAACACCCGGCAGGAGGACCCTTGTGGGACCCCGGCTTGAAAGGCTTTCATCTGAAAAGATTTCCTCTTTATGATGAGGTTCTGCCCACACTTCCAATCTTCTAGGAGCTTGTAGAATTGTGGAACTGAAGAGCCGTTATGGATCTTGGATATCACCTTTCCCAAGGCTCATATATCCCAGTCGAACTCTGAAGGAGAGAAGAGGCAGATCACCATATAATCTATCCAACTTCAATTTCAAAAGATGCTGCTGCTGATCGAAGGATACCTAATTCTGGAGACTTCTGGGAAGATGGCGGAAGAGTAAGACGCGGAGATCACCTTCCTCCCCACAGATACATCAGAAATACATCTACACGTGGAACAGCTCCTACAGAACACCTACTGAATGCTGGCAAAAGACCTCAGACCTCCCAAAAGGCAAGAAACCCCCCACGTACCTGGGTAGGGAAAAAGAAAAAACAGACAAAAGGATAGGGACGGGACCTGCACCAGTGGGAGGGAGCTGTGAAGGGGGAAAGGTTTCCACACACTAGGAAGCCCCTTCACGGGCAGAGACTGTGGGTGGCGGAGGGGGAAAGCTTCGGAGCCACGGAGAAGAGGACAGCCACAGGGTTGCGGGGGGCAAAGCGGAGAGATTCCCGCACAGAGGATCGGTGCTGACTGGCACTCACCAGCCCGAGAGGCTCGTCTGCTCCCCGCCGGGGTGGGCGGGGCTGGGAGCTGAGGCTCGCGCTTCGGTCGGAGCGCAGAGAGAGGACTGGGGTTGGCGGCGTGAACACAGCCTGCAGGGAGTTAGTGTGCCACGGCTGGCCGGGAGGGAGTCCAGGGAAAAGGCTGGACCTGCCGAAGAGGCAAGAGCTGCTTAAAGGGGCTCCAGAGACGGGTGCGAGCCGCAGCTAAAAGCGCGGACTCCAGAGGCAGGCATGAGACGCTAAGGCTGCTGCTGCCGCCACCAAGAAACCTGTGTGTGAGCACAGGTCACTAGCCACACACCCCTTCTGGGTAGCCTGTGCAGCCCGCCCCTGCCAGGGTCCCAGGATCCAGGGACAACTTCCCCGGGAGAACGCACGGTGCGCCACAGGCTGGTACAACGTCATACTGGCCTCTGCCGCCGCAGGCTCGCCCGGCACTCCCCCTGGCCTGAGTGAGCCAGAGCCCCCGAATCAGCTGCTCCTTTAGCCCCATCCTGTCTGAGCGAAGAACAGATGCCCTATGGTGACCTACATGCAGAGGTGGGGCCAAATTCAAAGCTGAGCCCCTGGGAGCTGTGAGAAAAAAGAGAAAGGGAAATTTCTCCCAGCAGCCTCAGAAGCAGCGAATTAAAGCTCCACAATCAACTTGATGTACCCTGCATCTGTGGAATACATGAATAGACAACGAATCATCCCAAACTGAGGAGGTGGACTTCAAGAGCAAGATTTATGATTTTTTCCCCTTTTCCTCTTTTTGTGAGTGTGTATGTGTATGCTTCTGTGTGAGACTTTCTCTGTATAGCTTTGCTTTCACCATTTGTCCTAGGGTTCTATCTGTCCTTTTTTTTTTCTCTCTTAATAATTATTTCTTTATTTTAATAACTTTATTATATTTTATCTTACTTTATTTTATTTTACTTTATCTTCTTTCTTTCTTTCCTTCCCTCCTCCCTTCCTTCCTTCCTCCCTCCCTCCCTCCCTTCTTTCTTTCTTTCTACTTCTACTAATTATTTCTTTCTACTTTTCCTGCCTTTTCTTCTGAGCCATGTGGATGAAAGGCTCTTGGTGCTGCAGCCAGGAGTTACTGCTGTGCCTCTGAGGTGGGAGAGCCAACTTCAGAACACTGGTCCACAAGAGACCTCCCAGCTCCACATAATATCAAATGGTGAAAATCTCACAGAGATCTCCATCTCAACACAAGCACCCAGCTTCACTCAACGACCAGCAAGCTACAGTGCTGGACATCCTATGCCAAACAACTAGCAGGACAGGAACACAACCCCACCCATTAGCAGAGAGGCTGCCCCAAATCATAATAAGTCCACAGACACCCCAAAACACACCACCAGACGTGGACCTGCCCACCAGAAAGACAAGATCCAGCCTCATCCACCAGAACACAGGCACTAGTCCCCTCCACCAGGAAGCCTACACAACCCACTGAACCAACTTTAGCCACTGGGGACTGACACCAAAAAAACCAGGAACTACGAACCTGCAGCCTGCAAAAAGGAGATCCCAAACGCAGTAAGATAAGCAAAATGAGAAGACAGAAAAACACACAGCAGATGAAGGAGCAAGATAAAAACCCACCAGACCTAACAAATGAAGAGGAAAGAGGCAGTCTACCTGAAAAAGAATTCAGAATAATGATAGTAAAGATGATCCAAAATCTTGGAAACAGTATAGACAAAATGCAAGAAACATTTAACAAGGACCTAGAAGAACTAAAGATGAAACAAACAATGATGAACAACACAATAAATGAAATGAAAAATACTCTAGATGGGATCAGTAGCAGAATAACTGAGGCAGAAGAACGGATAAGTGAGCTGGAAGATAAAATAGTGGAAATAACTACTGCAGAGCAGAATAAAGAAAAAAGAATGAAAAGAACTGAGGACAGTCTCAGAGACCTCTGGGACACATTAAATGCACCAACATTCGGATTATAGGGGTTCCAGAAGAAGAAGAGAAAATGAAAGGGACTGAGAAAATACTGGAAGAGATTATAGTTGAAAACTTCTCTAATATGGGAAAGGAAATAGTTAATCAAGTCCAGGAAGCACAGAGAGTCCCATACAGGATAAATCCAAGGAGAAACATGCCAAGACACGTATTAATCAAACTGTCAAAAATTAAATACAAAGAAAGCATATTAAAAGCAGCAAGGGAAAAACAACAAATAACACACAACGGAATCCCCATAAGGTTAATAGCTGATCTTTCAGCAGAAACTCTGCAAGCCAGAAGGGACTGGCAGGACATATTTAAAGTGATGAAGGAGAAAAACCTACAACCAAGATTGCTGTACCCAGCAAGGGTCTCATTCAAATTTCATGGAGAAATTAAAACCTTTACAGACAAGCAAAAGCTGAGAGAGTTCAGCACCACCAAACCAGCTCTACAACAACTGCTAAAGGAACTTCTCTAGGCAGGAAACACAAGAGAAGGAAAAGACCTACAATAATGAACCAGAAACAATTAAGAAAATGGGAATAGGAACATACATATCGATAATTACCTTAAATGTAAATGGACTAAATGCTCCCACCAAAAGACACAGATTGGCTGAATGGATACAAAAACAAGGCCCATATATTTGCTGTCTACAAGAGACCCACTTCAGACCTAGAGCCACATACAGACTGAAAGTAACGGGATGGAAAAAGATATTCCATGCAAATGGAAACCAAAAGAAAGCTGGAGTAGCAATTCTCATATCAGACAAAATAGACTTTAAAATAAAGACTATTAGAAGAGACAAAGAAGGACACTACATAATGATCAAGGGATCGATCCAAGAAGAAGATATAACAATTGTAAATATTTATGCACCCAACATAGGAGCACCTCAATACATAAGGTAAATACTAACAGCCATAAAAGGGGAAATTGACAGTAACACATTCATAGTAGGGGACTTTAACACCCCACTTCCACCAATGGACAGATCATCCAAAATGAAAATAAATAAGGAAACACAAGCTTTAAATGATACATTAAACAAGATGGACTTAATTGATATTTATAGAACATTCCATCCAAAAACAACAGAATACACATTTTTCTCTAGTGCTCATGGAACATTCTCTAGGATAGATCATATCTTGGGTCACAAGTCAAGCCTTGGTAAATTTAAGAAAATTGAAATTGTTTCAAGTATCTTTTCTGATCACAACGCTATGAGACTAGATATCAATTACAGGAAAAGATCTGTAAAAAAGACAAACACATGGAGGCTAAACAATACACTACTTAATAACGAAGTGATCACTGAAGAAATCAAAGAGGAAATTAAAAAAATACCTAGAAACAAATGAAAATGGAGACATGACGACCCAAAATCTATGGAATGCAGCAAAAGCAGTTCTAAGAGGGAAGTTTATAGCAATACAATCCTACCTTAAGAAACAGGAAACATCTCAAATAAACAACCTAACGTTGCACCTAAAGCAATTAGAGAAAGAAAAACAAAAAACACCCCACAGTTAGCAGAAGGAAAGAAATCATAAAAATCAGTTTAGAAATAAATGAAAAAGAAATGAAGGAAACAATAGCAAAGATCAATAAAACTAAAAGCTGGTTCTTTGAGAAGATAAACAAAATTGATAAACCATTAGCCAGACTCATCAAGAAAGAAAGGGAGAAGACTCAAATCAATAGAATTAGAAATGAAAAAGGAGAAGTAACAACTGACACTGCAGAAATACAAAAGATCATGAGAGATTACTACAAGCAACTCTATGCCAACAAAATGGACAACCTGGAAGAAATGGACAAATTCTTAGAGAGGCACAACCTGCCAAGACTGAATCAGGAAGAAATAGAAAATAGGTACAGACCAATCACAAGCACTGAAATTGAAACTGTGATTAAAAATATTCCAAAAAACAAAAGCCCAGGTCCAGATGGCTTCACAGGCGAATTCTATCAAACATTTAGAGAAGAGCTAACACCAATCCTTCTCAAACTCTTCCAAAATATAGCAGAGGGAGGGACACTCCCAAACTCATTCTACGAGGCCACCATCACCCTGGTACCAAAACCAGACAAGGATGTCACAAAGAAAGAAAACTACAGACCAATATCACTGATGAACACAGATGCAAAAATCCTCAACAAAATACTAGCAAACAGAATCCAACAGCACATTAAACAGATCAGACACCATGACCAAGTGGGGTTTATTCCAGGAATGCAAGGATTCTTCAATATATGCAAATCAATCAATGTGATACACCATAATAACTAACTGAAGGAGAAAAACCATATGATCATCTCAATAGATGCAGAGAAAGCTTTCGACAAAATTCAACATGCATTTATGATAAAAACCCTGCAGAAAGGAGGCATAGAGGGAACTTTCCTCAACATAATAAAGGCCATATATGACAAACCCACAGCCAACATCATCCTCAATGGTGAAAAACTGAAACCATTTCCACTAAGATAAGGAACAAGACAAGGTTGCCCACTCTCATCACTCTTATTCAACATAGTTTTGGAGTTTTAGCCACAGCAGTCAGAGAAGAAAAGGAAATAAAAGAAATCCAAATCGGAAAAGAAGAAGTAAAACTGTCACTATTTGCAGATGACATGGTACTATACATAGAGAATCCTAAAGATGCTACCAGAAAACTACTAGAGCTAATCAATGAATTTGGTAAAGTAGCAGGATACAAAATTAATGCACAGAAATCTCTGGCATTCCTATATACTAATGATGAATAATCTGAAAGTAAAATCAAGAAAACACTCCCATTTACCATTGCAACAAAAAGAATAAAATATCTAGGAATAAACCTACCTAAGGAGACAAAAGACCTGTATGCAGAAAATTATAAGACACTGATGAAAGAAATTAAAGATGATACACATAGATGGAGAGATATACCATGTTCTTGGATTGGAAAAATCAACATTGTGAAAATGACTCTACTACCCAAAACAATCTACAGATTCAATGCAATCCCTATGAAACTACCACTGGCATTTTTCACAGAACTAGAACAAAAAATTTCACAATTTGTATGGAAACACAAAAGACCCTGAATAGCCAAACCAATCTTGAGAACGAAAAACGGAGTTGGGGGAATCAGGCTCCCTGACTTCAGACTATACTACAAAGCTACAGTAATCCAGACAGTATGGTACTGGCACTAAAACAGAAAGATAGATCAATGGAACAGGATAGGAAGCCCAGGGATAAACCCACGGACATATGGTCACCTTATGTTTGATAAAGGAGGCAGGAATGTACAGTGGAGAAAGGACAGCCTCTTCAATAAGTGGTGCTGGGAAAACTGCACAGGTACATGTAAAAGTGAGATTAGATCACTCCCTAACACCATACACAAAAATAAGCTCAAAATGGATTAAAGACCTAAATGTAAGGCCAGAAACTATCAAAATCTTAGAGGAAAACATAGGTAGGACACTCTATGACATAAATCACAGCAAGATCCTTTTGACCCACCTCCTAGAGAAGTGGAAATAAAAGCAAAAATAAACAAACGGGACCTAATGAAACTTCAAAGCTTTTGCACAGCAAAGGAAACCATAAACAAGACCAAAAGACAACCCTCAGAATGGGAGAAAATATTTGCAAATGAAGCAACTGACAAAGGATTAATCTCCAAAATTTACAAGCAGCTCATGCAGCTCAATAACAAAAAAACAACTCAATCCAAAAATGGGCAGAAGACCTAAATAGACATTTCTCCAAAGAAGATATACAGACTGCCAACAAACACATGAAAGAATGCTCAACATCATTAATCATTAGAGAAATGCAAATCAAAACTACAATGAGATATCATCTCACACTGGTCAGAATGGCCGTCATCAAAAAATCTAGAAACAATAAATGCTGGAGAGGGTGTGGAGAAAAGGGAACACTCTTGCACTGCTGGTGGGAATGTGAATTGGTTCAGCCACTATGGAGAACAGTATGGAGGTTCCTTAAAAAACTACAACTAGAACTACCATATGACCCAGCAATCCCACTACTGGGCATATACCCTGAGAAAACCAAAAATCAAAAAGAGTCATGTACCAAAATGTTCATTGCAGCTCTATTTACAATAGCCTGGAGATGGAAACAACCTGAGTGCCCAGCATTGGATGAATGAATAAAGAAGATGTGGCACATATATACAACGGAATATTACTCAGCCATAAAAAGAAACAAAATTGAGCTATTTGTAATGAGGTGGATAGACCTAGAGTCTGTCATACAGAGTGAAGTAAGTCAGAAAGAAAAAGACAAATACCGTATGCTAACACATATATATGGAATTTAAGAAAAAAAAAATGTCATGAAGAACCTAGGGGTAAGACAGGAATAAAGACACAGACCTACTAGGGAATGGACTTGAGGATATGGGGAGGAGGAAGGGTAAGCTTTGACAAAGTGAGAGAGAGGCATGGACATAGATACACTACCAAATGTAAGGTAGATAGCTAGTGGGAAGCAGCCGCATAGCACAGGGAGATCAGCTCGGTGCTTTGTGACTGCCTGGAGTGGTGGGATAGGGAGGGTGGGAGGGATGGAGATGCAAATGGAAGACATATGGGGACATACGTATATGTATAACTGATTCACTTTGTTATAAAGCAGAAACTAACACACCATTGTAAAGCAATTATACTCCAATAAAGATGTAAAAAAAAAACAATTCCATTCACAACCATCAAATAGAATAAAAGAGGAATAAATTTAAGGAGATGTAAGACTTGTACAATGAAAAATACAACGCATTATTGAAAGAAACTAAAGAAGATCTGATGAAATGGAAAGTCATCTCATGTTCAAAACATTTATGGGTGTATGTCAAAGGTGCATAGGAACAAACTGAAAGAGCTTGCAGTGGCCAGAGCTGGAGCTATTTGAGCAACAAATTGTGTTGGATTATAACTCAAGTGTAGTGTAAGCACCCATGAGTGTACACTGATTTAAATTAATGATTGAATAAATAAACAAATGCGGGAGAATAGACAAATCTCCTGTGCAGAAGAATTTGAAATAATTGATGTAGATACTCTATCCTCAAGGAGAGTGAGCCTAACTCCCTACTCCTTAAGTATGGGCTATGCATAGTGAGTTCCTGCCAAAGCATACAGCAAAAAAGAATAATTTTACAGTGAAGTAATCTGACTAAACTATATCAGCCAGGTTATCAAGGTCAACATTAACAGTATGTACTTTCATGTTGAAAGTACGTACCCTTGATATGATGTGATGAAAATGGCAATTTACCTCTTTTGTCTTCCTTTCCCAAACTTATGACCTCAGTCTAATCATGAAAGAAACATCAGACAATTTGCAATAGAGGGACATCTTACACAGTACTTGGCCAGTAATTTTCAAAACTGTCAAGCTTGTCAAAAACGAGGAAAGTCTGAAAAGCAGTCACAGCCAAGTGGAGCCTAAGAGGACATGACAACTAAAAGTAATGTGGTTTTCTGTATGAGATCCTGGAACTGAAAAAAGGACATTAGGTAAAAACTAAGGAAATCTGAATAAACTATAAGACCTTAATTAATAATAATGTATCACTATTGGTTCATTAATTATAACAAATGTACCATACTAATGTAAGATGTTAATAATAGGGGAAACTGGGTGTGGAGTATATGGGAACTTTGTATTATGTTTTGGATTTTTCTCTTAATCTAAAACTGTTCTTTAAGGTTGAATATAGTTAGCTGTGGGTAGCATAACTCTGGAGTGTGTGTCTCCTCATTTGGGTGAGAAGGTGAGATCTTTTTTATTAAAGGATAGCTGCATCTTATTAGATGGAAACAGTTGTTTTTTAGTTGCTTGAATGGTCAACAGTATGTAGAAAGATAAACACGGAAGCTGGGTAGAAAAACGAGTGGACAGTGCCAGTTTAATTCTTCATCTTTATCTTCATCATTTAATGCTTCATCTCCAAACCCACCCTTCTTTGCCCTGCTTTGTGATGTAAACATTTCTTCTTTGCCAGTTGAAGCAATGTTAGCCTTTGCCAGTAGAGGGTACTGGAGGGATGCTGCATGGCAATAGCAGCAAGAAGGCACCTCACTTCCGTTTTTCAGCTTTCTTTCCTTTTCCCTGAGCACAGGAGCCAGTGGATTGGTGTGTAGATGGTCCAGACTCACCTCAGCAGCCCTGACTGACTGGCTCCAGCTTTGCACTCAGACCCCATTCTGCCCACCTGGCAGCCAGTTCTGCAGCAGTGCCCACTTTACCCCCAGGCAAAAGACCAGTTCCCACTTCCCACACTTTCTGGCCATGCTGGGCCACTTCTGCATACAAGCCCTGGTCCATGCCTCATGATCTGCCAGACAGATTCAGGCTTATGTTGCTTGAACCCAACTGGTGTTACACAGCCTCCCCTTGCAGACTACATCTTTCCCCTTCTGAGCCACTTATTCATTCATTTGCTTATTGATCACTTACTAGGTGCCAGGCAGTGTTCTAATAAACTTTTGTGTACAAAAACCAAAACCCAAACCCAGTGATTTAATCACAAGGATGGCAGAGCTACAAAAGAATGTGCAGATTTGACAAGTCACTTATGCTAAAGTCAGAAGCATGAAAAGGAAGGAATGGGACCCTTGGACCTGGGATAGGGGTGTTTGTATTAAAGTGCTTCTGAAATTTGACCTTCCAGATTTCCTGGAACATTCCAGGCCAGCAGAGGAGCTCTTTCCTCCTAGAGAACAACTGCCCCTTGCAGACACCTCATCTGAGGCTGATGCTCTCCAGGTAATGCTTGCCCTCATCAGGATCTGCTTCTTTTACTTCTCATTGCCTCCACACTAGTAGCTAAGATAATTTCATCATGGTCTCACCAGGGCAATTCAGTGTTTTCCCAAGAGAAAACAGACCATTCACTGAAAGACTTGTCAGGATCTGGATAATTAACACTGGCACGATCCAGGGGAAGACGTATTTGAGTGGATTTTGAGGGTGTTGGATGGAGGGCAGTATAACAAGGTAAGGCAGGAAATAATTGGTATGGGAGTATTCTCCTTCAAATCATGATTTAATATCCTGGCAAGAATACTTAGGAATGAAATGTTATACACTTTCTTATAATGTTTTAATATTAGGATTCTAACTTGTTTACAAGAATTGGTCAAACATTAGATCAGATTTGTGTTGAGAATTTGGGAAGTCCTCCATCCAACAGTCTTGGGTCATAATCAGTCATTGTACCCTGGAATTCACATTGAACTGAATGAAAGAAAAGATGATATTTCAAGAAAACTGAACATATTGGTTATCAACTGTAAAGTCATGTACGCTATCAAGATAATCCAAATCCAGTCCCCAAATATGAGGATAATTATTGCATGCACTTTTAAAATGTATGCGAAGAGTTTTAAGTCTCAATTGAATTGGTCCTTAGCAGGAGGATGTAGTTGTCTTAGAGCCTTGTTGACTTGGGATGGCATGTTTACTTGTCAGAGTTGAAGATGAATATTTCTGTGATGAGGTGCAGTGGCTTCCTATGATCTTTCAATCTTTGTGTCAGCAAAATTACAAGGTCAGTTAATAAAATATAGTCAAGCTATTTTAAATAACTTTATTCTTAAATTTAACAAGCTCTTATTAGAAATGCTTTGGTATCAATACAATAAAAATATGTTGGTTTCCCCCCCACTGAATCATGTCAAGTAACTGGAAAAGTTAAGAGTTTGTTCTCCCCAGCTTTTTTGGTATTTGTTTCAAATAATGACTACTGCTTATTCACATGGCTTAATATGGGTATAATTATAATTTTTTGTATCTCAGGAAAAAGAAACAAAATATCCGGAAGAGAAATTTGCAAATGTTTCTTAGTTTCTTCTTCAAAGGGTGTTTACGTAGATGGTACACCTCTCAGATAACCTTTTTCCCCAGCTTTGCCATTCTCATCCTTAAGGCTGCAAAATAAAGAAAAAATAGAGAGAGTTATGGAAAAAACAGCTTTACTTTTCACTCTAAATGACCATTACATAGATTGCAGGAAAGTTTGAAACATACCTCAGATGATTTTATCCAACAAGGTGAGCATTGTTTTAGTAGCATAAAAAGATAGTAGAAATAATAAGCTATGGTTAACTTAGGGAAGAAGCAGGTTCAGAGCTAGAAGGAACCTATTTCTATAAAAATTAAAAGAGCAAACACAGCATAAATTGAGTAAATACAGGATTAGTGCACAGTATCACTATTAGCCATAGATAAACAGCTATGGGTCAATGACTGTTTTGTGCATATTTCTGAGCTATGTACTACTAAAGAGAAAAAAGCATTGACATAAACCCTAATTCATGATGGTTGGGTTATCTTTTAACTCATCAAACTTGGTTATCCCAAAGGGCTTCATCCTTGGATATAGAATAGCAAGAACAAAATTTTTAATAATGAAATGATACGAACCAGTATTTAGGAGTTGAAGTCATGATAAAATATCTTTGTCAAGATATGTTATATGTGCTTTCAAAGGGCAAATTTATCTTTTTGAGAATATTTCACTGCTAATGGTATATTGGATGTAGAAACCATTTTAAAAATGTAGATTTAAAATTCATAACATTTCTCTGATGTTCTGGTATCATGCCATTAATATTTAAGAACAGAGTATAGCTGTCTCAGTCACGTTCCAAAAGTTGAGAGATGCTTTCAAGGCACTGAATATTACAATCATGTGTAATATGGCCCAAGAACCAGCTATTTAACTGTTTGCAAAATTTTGTTTAATTAAAAAAAATCAAAAAGGGAAATCATGTTTTCTTATTTCACAGCCATATATTAGTTGTCTATCAACAAATGAAATGACCCTATTTCTAAGAAGCTCTTTTTCACAAATACGAGAAGGTTGGGGATCTAATATTGTAAGAAGGCCATGGTCATTTTTATTTTCACTCTACTTATATGAAATGTTTTCATTTAAATGAAGTCAAAGAGCTTTATTTCCCTTGGAATTTTAAGGGAAATGATTATTTCCAGTGGCAGGATCAAGAATATTCCCTTGAATTCAGGACCAGCTGAGAGAATTTCCTTTGCTCTGTAGCCAGGAGGATGGTGTCGATTGCTGGGAGATGTCGGACGGTGAAACTGAAGGACAGGACTGTGCTTCCACAGCAAGAAGGCAGAAGGCAGAAGGCAAGTCTTTATAGGTTTTACTTTGGGATTTTTGGACCTCTATCTTGCCCATACCAAAAATGAAAACAGAGGAAACGTTCATCTTAAGGGACTTTTGAAGGTCTCTTTTAAGGCCGGGGCAAAATCCTCCTCCCTACAGCTACTCCTCAACTTAGATTCAGTAAATCAGGCATAGCCAGTGTGCTGTGGATTTTCAGTGAAGTTCTTAAAGATCATCCTGGATGTTTGCATCCTCAGGAATGGGGTAATCCAGTAACTCACTGTCCCGTTTTCTTCAGGGGGAAAAAAGAATTCTAGATTTTTAGAATCTGCTCTTCCTTTCTTTAGGCCTACGGTGAGTAGATGGTGTGAGTTCCAAGTAGATGTGTGGGGACACAGCTTTTGGCAATGGGAAGGCCCCTTGGTGTAGCAGCTAAAAGATCTGAGTCATCAGCTCTCCTTTTGACTTCTCCTTTCTGTTCTTCTCTGTTCTATATCTCCTCTCCTCATAGCAATTCAGATGCACAGTTTTGGCTGGTATTAACTTGAGGGAAGAGAGCTTGCCTCCTTACTCTCGGTGTCCCTTGGCTTCTAATGGTTGCCACAGGTTGGCAATTTTGCCACCAATAGCTTTTGAATCCCCCGGAGCTGAGTTTCCCTACCTCTTCATCCTGAAATGCCACTGACATCTGTAAGAGGGGAGAACAGAGCTAAAAGGAGTACAAAAGTAGGTTGGTGAGGATTACCAAAGGGAGTCAACTGTCTGGCTGGTGGGGATAGTAGGGAGTCCCAGTAAAAGCTTACAGGGGCCACTCATTAGATGCATTTAGCATTGAGCCAGATATTTTGAACATGATCCTGTTATATTTATTGATACATAAATAAATGGACATAAATTTGCCTAAATTTTCTTGTTGTGTCTTATCCTTTTCAAAGTTTTGGCTAAAAAATCTGATCTTTAGGGTCTCCAGGCTCCACCTTTTTCCATCTTTCTTCCTCCTTCATGTTCTTTTTCAAGTTAAAAATTGCTCTTAGGTCAGGCTTTGATAACAGCATTTACACTAAGAGAAAAGAGACTTACACTTATTAACTATTGTGCCTACTAGGAATATTTATATATAGTAGGGCACCTATACCATAAATAAAGGAATGGACTGAAATGGTGGATTTTCAAGTATCAATATGTATTTTTTTGGGGGGAGGCGTTTAGAGGGAGAAGCTCAACCTAGTTGGTGCTTGTGAAATTGAAATGCATAGGTGGCTATATATTCTATGAATATGGACGTACCCTGAAGGCATATGTCAATATGATATACTTATTTTAAAAACCCATTAAAAATATCAGTTCTGTAATCCACGTGGTGAATTGGAAAATGGGAATGTAAAATGATGTCATAACAGAAGGCAAGGATTTTGGAGCATTCTGTTTATAAGATGATTTGATTGATAGTACAACATTTGTATTGTTACTTTGTGTGCAAAAGGTCTTCCTGTTTGCATTATTTTAGTTCAGTGGCATGATTAGTGTTGTCTGGAAACATTAGTCACTTCCTGTCTTTTTCTCTGGGATATATGTGTTGACATGGGTAGGGGAGAAGGAATAAGGGTATTCGGGAGGAGCTGGCTAACATCCAAGTTAAAAAATGGGAGGTTTTATAGTGTGTAATGTCACTGCTCTTGACCATAAACAGCATGCTCCTCTTTTCTAAGTCTTCGGTGTTGTTGTTTAAAAAATGAATTTAAGCTGCAAAGTTTGATCATTCTCGTAACAGAAGGGAGCTTTTAGTTTTATCAGGTTTCTGTCGTGCGGACACACCATTCAACTCTGATTTAGGAAGATAATATAAGTGCGCACTTACCAAGAGCTTAGAAATTCTTCAGATAATTAAATTTACAATAGGTATGTCTAATTTAACTACTTAAAAAATGGAAGAGGTCCATTTTATCGTATTATTGGCAACCTAAGACTGGGTTTCTTGGTTGCAGAGGAAGAATCCTTCCTGAATGGTGCAGGTACTACCAACAGTTCTGTAGAATTATCAGGTTTTTTGATTGCTGGATTAGCTGGGACTCAATAGTTATTGTTTTTTAATGAAAATTCTTCTATTAGAACATTTAAAATTACTGTTCCTTTCACAGATCTAGTACGTATGTCTGGGTAATTTGACTTACGTCTTTAGCTATTATAATTCATTTTATCAGCTATTATAATTAATTTTATCATATTCTTATTTATTGTTTACAAATAAGTAGAATACAATATTCAAGTGATAATAAAGAATCTAAAATTGATGAGCTATTAGTTTTGTAGAAAAAGTGTTATTTTCTATTCAATGCTAGAAAAGCTAGATAGCTCTAAAACTTTACAGAGAATGAGAATATGTGGAATGCAAATGTTTAGAAAATAAAAAAATAAAATTTCTAAGTTAGGGAAGATTATGTGACATTAAATGTTATAGATAATGTAGAATAAACTGATATTCTTTTTTAAAATGTAGAAAAATTAAGGAAATAAAGTTAATAAAATTATAAAAGTATAGAGAAACAAGATATAACAAAGTAATAAAATATCACATTGAAAATAAAATTTGTTTCTTGTTTTTTTTTGCAAAATTAAGGCAATTTGTTAACTTATGCAGGAAGTTTAAATCACAGAGAGACACAAAAAAAGAGCTGGCTTCGATTCTCATGGGAAAAGATCTAATACTGATGCTCCAACATGATAGTAATTCAAATACATTCACACCCATACCATGCCAGAAGATGAATTTCAAGTTACTAAGGTCAATCAATGCAGTACCCAAATAAGGCAACAAAGTTCTGTTTCACTTTCTTTATCTTTTGAAGTGACGTAATCACTTTGCTTATGATCATAACAGTTCATATCAGCATTAATAAAAAAATCTTAGCATGTATTAGCTCATGAAGTGGTCAAAAAAAAAGCTGAAAGCACGAGGGTTTGGTAACAACACAAAGAGAAGATTATCACAGGACTAGACAGCAGTGACAAACCTTGTCATTTTTGTTACCTGTTAAGGAGGGATCCTCAGTCCCATCTCCTGCTATCTGAACGTCGAGTGGAGAATGGTGGACAGGGCTGCCTAAGCTTTCTTCTTGCTCTTTCAGGGATATGGAATTTTTGTGGGGAGATTTATGGTTTCTGTTTTCCTGGGGATTAACTTCTGATCTCTTTCTTGGAAGTGGTGTTGGTTTGGCAGGCTGGAAAACCTGACTGTAGGGGGCTATGGGATGGTAGGATAGTTTCTCAGCTTCTCCTTCACCCTCCTCCTCATCAATCACAACCAGCTCAGCATGGATGACCCCGTCATATCCCGTCAGAAGCTTCTTTTCTTCCTCATTGTCTTCTGCCTGCTGATAACCCATGAAAATCATTGTCACGGGTTCTTTCTCATCCATGTCAGAAGGCAGGGAATGAACAATATTATATCTAATGTCTTCCTCATCCTCCTGGCAAGTAGGTGAAGAACCCTGGCGTTCTGACTTCCCAACTAGTGCTTCGCTGGGACTCAGTCCCGCCTTTGGAGAGGGAGCATACCTGTCCTGCATTACATTTGATTCTTCCCAAGGAGTCATCAGCCTCTTTTGCTGGGTGTGGGGTGTCTCCTCTGCTTGTCGAAGCATTGATCGGGGTTGAGGTATTGGCCGAACGGTACTGATGTGATCGAAGCTGTTGCCGCTCTCCTCTGAAAGTCCATTGTCCATGTTGCGTGTGGATCTATTCACATCATTACCCAGTCCGTTAGCTTTAATCTTTATCCTTTCTTGAAAGTTTGGTCCAGGAGTTACCTTCTCTCTCTGTGGCGTTGTAGGTCTGCAAAATGGATTGGCATATACAGGCTCATGATACTCTGTTGGGGATTTAGAATTTCTCTCTGAAGCTTGTCTTAAAAGTTCCTCTACTTCAACTGGTGCCAGGCCGTCGGTGCCGTTGTATGTTGCACTGTGATTAGAGCTTACTGCATATACTGACTTTTGCCCATCGTCATAAACTTTTATCCCTGTACCTTTAAAGTCATCTGATGGGAGAGGTATTGAAGACAGGACTGTACTTTCTCCGGTCTTCAAGTCCTTTTCAACTTTGATTTCCATGGCATACAAAGCTGTTGAGAGACAAATTTGATCCCTGATTTAGTTAACTTTTTCTCTTGTAAACTAGCTAGCTTTCACAGTGTTTATTTTTATATTAAGTATCCCCTTTGTGTTCTTTTATGAGATGTCTTTTTAAAATTTCTGATTTTATTCATTAATTATATAATGACTAATAGTTTAATGACATGGGTTTTTATGTAAGGATGTATGAAATTACTGAAAAAATGGAAAGGATTGAAGAAGAGAAGCTGATTGGAGAAAAGAAACTGATGGTTCCTAACGGTAAGGATTTTCATTGAGGAACCAAAAGGTATCCCCTTTCTAATGAATAAATCCAACACAACAGATTTACATTCTTTACATTGCTCAGGGATCAGATCTTTTTTTTAGTGAGGAAGAATATATCGCTCTGTGCATTACTGTAGATAAAAGGCCAAGCGCTGTATATTTTATTGTTACAGCCTTGCTGCACAGGCCAGCAGCCTGTTGAAATTAGAGAGGAGTGTTCTAAAATTTTCCCAACTGGGAGGTTGTTAAATGTAGAACTGGTATAGAAGAGGGAGGGAGTAGGCTAGAATCACATGCTTCTCATTTTGCCTTATGTTTCTTTTCATTTTCACTCCCATTTTTAAGAAGGGCTAAAAATAGAGCACTATCAGCTATACTAAAACAACTGAACTGGGGAGAACTGGTTGATTTTGGGGAAGTTGAAATCTGCTTCATGTCCCTGGCAAGATCCTGAGGGCTGTGATTTTAACTGGCAGAGTAAAGCTAATGGGATGCTGGGCAAAATTACAACGTTGTACTGCCTGCTTTATTGTGTGCTCCCGCCTTCCTCTGTGAATGCATCTTGCATGTCATCTCTCCTCCGTAGCCCAGTGGTTCTTGGCCTTCCCCGGCTACCCAAATAAAACTGCAACACCTTCACCCACACTTGCCCTATCCCCCTTCTCTGTTTTCTTCTTCTCTTTAGCATTTTCACTTCCTAATATGATATATTTTATTTGTTTACCTAATTTTTAATCTATTTTCTCCCTTAGAATGTCAGCTCTATGAGGGCAGAGATTTTTTGTTTTATTCATTACTGTATTCTTAGTGTGAGAACTGAGCTTGGCATAGAGTAGGGGGTTCACTGAATATTTGTTGAATGAATAAATGAACGAATGAATGACTACTTCCTGCAGATAGAGTGTAGCTTCTCTTTTCACTCTAAAATTCAAAGGTTCCCTCTCTGCTCCAATACAAGCCTTCATTTTCCCTGGGGCTTTGAAGTATTAGTGTCATGCAAATCATTCCCACATGGGGGTAAATAATGCCGAGCCTTCTCAAGGGGAATATTTTCACTTCATTTCATTTCATTTTATTCTAGTGTCTACTACATGGAATATGTTGGGAGAGATATTTTTGAGCAGGGGAGCTTTGCTTTAAGAGCTTCTTGTTTCCTTCAGGCCTTTATCTTCCCTGTTCTTACCTAGTTTGCAGGGGAATGAAATGCGTGGAATTAATATTGTAGCCCCATTATCCCTGCTTTTGTAAGTGACTCACATACCTCATGGAACTTTGTAAAATGGACCATTGCTTAACCTGGAAGGATAGAATATCACAGCAAGTTGCTAATATTTGATGTTGTAAAATCTGAATTTGAGAACCTACCATTGAAGACAGATTTTTCGTATACCTTTTCTATTTTGTTCATCATCTTCTATTCCTTCATTTCTTTCCTTCCTTAATCTGGAAGGTATGTAGGATTTTGGAAGGTCAGGGATATTAGCATAGATGTCTTCAATTGACTCTGTAAAATCAATATTAGTTTAAAATATATTTAGAATATATTTACAATAAAGGGAAAAAGTTCAGTGGACTTGTCAAAAAAATCTCAGTTAGACATAGCATAGGCTGCTCAAAAACATACCTCCTGATGTTTCTTCCTTTTCCACCTTCACAGACTATAAGAAAAAAGAATTCTCCATGATTAATACAGTTTAAAAAATAAATTCTAAATATGGATATACTTTGAAGAATTATATACTATTTGTGGAATCACTTTGGGAGGGATTCAGTTTTTAAATTAGCTAATGCCTACCCGTATTATGTCTTCTGTTGTCCTCTCAACTGATTTTAGTTTCTTTAAAATTGCCTCTTCATTGGTTGAGATTTGCAGTTCAGCTTTTTCAAGATCTTGGATCTCTTTCTCAAGTCTTAACAAAAAGATATACTTTATATTACTTAAGACAGTACAAATACAGAGCTCTCAAATATATATTCCCCATACACAAACTTTACTTGGAATATTAAATGTAAGTATCCAGATACCTTCTAAGAACTTAGCATCACACCAAACATCACATTAAGTACATAGAAGATACCCAATACCTGAATTTGGCTCAACAATTTTCAATTAAAGTTTTTTTATTTTTTATTTTTGACAAAGGGGATTCTTAGGTAAAATATTTGACCCTTGGTCCCATTTTCTTCATTGCAACTACTAATGTTACTTCCACATGAAACAGAGATTTGTTTTACAAAGAGACTTAAGTTTAAAGTTGGACCAAAAGGAATGGTCCATCTGTCATTATCCTGCAGATTGCTAATTTTTCTTACACAAGTTTTCATATAAATTGTTTGGAGAAAACATTATAATTTTATTTTCTAGCCAAGCAACACTTTGTAACATTATAATTATTAAATTTGATTTAAAATCGTAGATATTTAACACTTAAAAACCCTGCATATCCTAACATTGAGAATGACACTTCATTTTAATTTCACAGTTCTCTAAAAGTTGTACCATATTATAGAGAGTAGAGTGAAGAGGTGAGAAATGGACAAAATCTAGTACAGTGGCCTCAGCTGCTGCTGTTTATGGAGGCTACGTTTCTTGGAAAAAAAAAATGTTATCACACGGCCTGACAAAGTATAAGGGAACTCGTAGGGACAGAAACAGACATTTGAAATTAGATTGCTGCTTTCTGAGCTGGTATCTAGACTAGTTTAGAGCTACATGTCTGATTCAAGTTAATTCCAGGGTGTGGCATCGTGACCTCTATCCTGGATAAAAACAGACAACCACTAGCATTCACAAAGTTAGTAAAGCTGGCCCTGGGCGGCCATGAAACGCATGTAGTTTCTCAGCCAAATACTCCTAGCTCTCAAATAAGCTGCCTCAAAGGATGGCTGCTTAGATATAGTAGCTAGTTCAGGAGATGACAGCTGTGGGTATTACTGTCAGCTAAGATAATTGTCAGTTTTTTTGACTTCCTTCTTTAAGATGGTCATGCATCTGGCAGCTCAAAATTCCCGTGCTACTGTCACACTAATAAAAGTCCAAGCAGATCATTCTCCTACTTATTGCTTTTGTTTCAAAATTCTGACTTTCCTCCTGCCTCTAGCTGTTGGTAATTGGCTGTTTATAGCTGAGGAGGTTTTCTTGCATATCATAGAACTCCAAGTAAAATGCAGTACCTCTGGTTTCTTAGAAGTTACTGAGACATGATGCCATTCTATTAAATTCCCTCCACATCCATGGAGCACATTTGCCCATCAGTAGAGTTGTGGGGATATATGTTGGTTGGTACAGTAGAAAGTTCTATACTGAAAGTGATATATCTGGATTATTCTGTTTCTGCTACTCACTACTTGTGAGAGCCAATTCTTTTAACTTGCCTGAAACTCAGTTTTGTAACAGGTACAATGAGAATATAGCACCTGCCTTACTTTATACAGAAACATGGTGAAGCTAAGAAGCAGTGATGTATTTGAAAGCACATTACATATAATTGATATCAGATGTAAACGTTATTATGGTATAATTATCAAAGGTTTTCTGCAATACACCATGTCTATTCCATGTCCTGTTCTGCAGGGTCCTTTACCTGACAGCATGTTAGAGACAGTCTAATGAGGGGCTTTTGGGGGGAAAACAAGAAGGTTCAAGTCATTGCTGTATAAAGCTCTGGGACCTCAGGATCCAGCTGTGGAACCAGGCGGACCTGGGTTTGAATTCTGGTTCATCTGTCAAGTTCCTGGGTGACCCTAGACAAGTCACCAGACCTTGCTAAGTCTCATTGTCTTCATTCATTCATTCAAAATGTTTGTTTAGCATCTACTTTATACCAGGTACTATCCTATTTGCTGGGTTATAACCGTGAACAAAACAGAGTTCCTGTTCTCAAGGAGTTTACATTCTAGTGTACAACACACTAACACAGGGGCCAGCAAATAGTAAATACTTTAGGCTTTGCAGGCCACGTTTGGTTTCTGTTGCATATTCATCTTTTGTATTTTCCATTTTATAACCTTTTAATAATATAAAAACAATTTCTAGCTCATGGCTATATAAAAAGTAGGCCAGGGCTAGATTTGCCAACTCCTGTAAATGTTGTGTGTGTATGACCCAGGATCAAATCTAGCCCTGGACTTTATATATATATACATATACGTATATATACGTATATATACATATATACATATACGTATATATACATACATATACACATCTCATATATATACTTATAAACACACATATATGCAAATATATATACATAATAAACAAATATGTGTATATGCACACATATATACATTTATTTATGAAGAAAAATGTTTCCATGAAAAAAGTAGCATAAGGACTATAAACAGAAGAATAAGGGAGACGGAGAGTGCCTGGGGAGGGGGCTCTATTTTACAGAGTGTGGTGATGGGGAGTCTTTCTGACAAAGTGTCATTTGAGTAGAGATTGAAGGAAATGAAGGAGGGACACACAAGGGTGTCGTGGGAGTGTGCTTCATAGAGAGGGAAGAGTAATTTGAAAACTTGAAATGAGAGGCAAGGGAATAAGGAGCTGAGTGGTGAGAAATAAAGTCAGAGAGGGGGTAGCCGCCAGATCATAGGGGCCTTCTACATGGTAAGGCCTTTGGGGAGCCTTTGGGAATTCTGAGCAGATGAGAAACATGCCAAGACATGAAATTTAAACAATTACAATGGCTGCGGTGTTGAAAATAGACTGGAGGGGGGCAAACATGGAGGTCTCAGTTGTTGAAATATTTCAGATGAAGATGGCTTAATCCAGGGTCCTTGCTGGTAGAAGAGTGAGAAGTGATTGGATGCTGGAAATATTTCAAAGGAAGAGCTGCCGGGCTATGTCGATAGATTACATATGAGAAGTGAGAGAAAGAGAGATGTCAAAGGTGATTCCAATGTTTGTAATCTGAATAATTGGAAAAATGTGAATGCAATTGACCAAACTAACCTGGAAAGGAGAAGGAAGGAGCTTGGTGGGGAAGTGTTAAATGTGAGACAATCAAATGGTGATATGGAGAGGACAGATATAAAAGTTGGGAGCTCAGTGAAGTCTGGGTTTGAAGATATAAAGTTGGGAGTTGGTATTTATAGCCATAGGAGTGGATAAGATTTCCTAGAAAGTTAGGGATTCCAAGGACTGAATCCTGGGGCAATTAAGCATTTAGAGGTCTGGGCAATGTTATCTACTTTGTAGGGTTTAATAAGGAATAAAATAAAAGAAATAGCTAGCGCTTGGCAAATGCTAGTTTCCTCCTGTCTCTGCCCTTTTCTATTCCTGGGGCACAGAGATAGAGCTCTTGATCTGCCTGGGCAATTATATCTCAGGGAAGTATGAAATGCACTGGTATTGGTAGTTGTTTTCCTCTGTAGGGAGGCCCATGCATAACGAAATGTCATGTAGTTCTCATGAATATCTTTAGACTAATATTGTAAGAATATGAGGTTGAAAGCCTGCTAACCTCGTCAGAGTATCTGCTAATGAATGTTTTTGAAGGTTTTCAAGTCCTCAGTGAAAGCTGAATTAATATGAGGTTGTCGTCAAATGACACATCATGATATGTTTGTGAAAAGAAAATAGAAACAAACACGCACCCCTTTCTCTTCTTTATAACAATTACAACCAACTCTCCATTAAATAGGTTAATAAGGAAGTATCTTGGTGCTAATTACTTAGAATTGCAAAATTCTGCCAGGAGATGCTTACTGATATAGAGCATTTCTTAAAATTCTCACTTCAATATGCTATTTTTATATGTTGATTTGATACTTCTGTATATTATTTGTGGATAACATAAATATTATTAAGAGAAAAACTTCAGATGTTTTTTGTTCTGACAAAGCTTTCTAAAAGATTAGAATGTCAGTGGAAGTAATGGGAGACCTAGGAAATAGTAATTGAAGATGAGGAACCAGCTTCTCTCTAGCCTACCCTCTCAGAAGACCAGAACTCAGAGGGGCAGGCACTGTGGTAGCCCAGCTGTAGAAGAAGAGTCCTCACAACCTCTACACCAGATGATGTACCACGTTTTTGAGGAATGAGGATTCTTAAGGAACATAAAACAGAAATTACGACTGGTAGGCAGGTGCTATCTTTGTATAGTTAGCACAGTGGGTCTCAACTGATGGCAGTTTTCTCCCTGAGGCCATCTGGCAATGTCTGGACACATTTCTGGTTGTCAAAGCTTGAGAAGTGCTACTGGCATCTAGTGGGTAGAGGCTGGGGATGCTGCTAAACATCCTAAATGCACGGCACAGTCCCCCACAACAAACACTTATCTGGTTCAAACTGTCAATAGTGCTGAAGTGGAGAAACGCTGGGCACCTAATACAGTGCCTGGTGTAGTACAGGTGCTTGATACACGCTTTACAAGAGATTTTGAAATATCTATCTCTGGTATATTTTTACTTTTTCCTCATTATTTCTCTCTTCCATTTAGCTGTAATATAGAATCCAAACTTATTATTTTTTGAATAGAATTTGATCATCCTATTTTTATTTAAAATTATCATTTGGGTTCAGTTGATTTTCAAATTGCTCTCTCTCTCTCTATAAATATATATTTATTTCCTGGCTCAGTGACCATTCATAATTGAGAGTATACTTAACCCTGATTTGAAACTCCAAAAATGCAGGGAATTCCCTGGCAGTCCAGTGGTTAATACTCCGTGCTCTCACTGCTGAGGGCCCAGGTTCAATACCTGATTGGGGAACTAAGATCCCACAAGCCGTGTGGTGCAGCCCAAAAGAAAACAAAACCAAACAAAATGCAGGGCTTAAATTAGGGACTCATATCCAATCCTTTTCTAAAGGTTTCGGGTGGAGAGAAAATTTAGCAAGTATAAGTGAAGAATTGGGGAAATATATATCTATATATCTGTATGTGTGTATAGGTACATTTGTGTATACACATATATGTATATATGTATGTCTGTATTTTTGTGTGTGCATATATAAAATTTTAGTTTTACATATAAAAATATAAATTTATGTGTATATACATGCATATGTAAAACTAATTTTTTTTTACTTGGAAAGCTTCGGGTAGGTCGCTGGGGGATAACTCTCTAACTTTCATCAACTTATCTCTCAGCTGATGGGTTAGAATTTCCATAAGTGCTACCACCCCCATCTCTAGAAGGTATTACCTTCCCGAATGGGAATTAAGCTCCTAGAAATGCTGATTCAGTTTGGTGAGAAACAGGCAGCAGAGAAAGAGAAATATCCTTCCTGGTGCCTCCTGGGCTGTTAGGCGGGGTCTGATGGATGAGTTAGTACCTCTCTCAGTTTCTGAGAGATGGTGAGCAGGCATCATGTGCCAATTTAGATAAGCAAAGTACATGAAAAAGGATTTGTAATGCTATCCATTATTGGAATCTTTCTTCTCCTTGCTTATTTGCTGGAGAAAAAGAGGGTTATTTTCAAGAGCTCCCTAGGTGAAAGCAGGTAGCTTTCATTTCATGCACTGTTCTAGTAATAATTTTCCTTAATCATCATGAGATAATATCCCCAATCCAATTCCAACATGCAAGTTATTGTCTTAGAAAAAGGACAGCACATTAACGCTGCATGCGCCAAGAAAGGGTTATTTCAGAAGGCAATTTTTCTGCTGCTAAGGGTCCATTTATCTCTTTCAGTTTTTGGTGGTGTTAACAAGGATTAACAACCTGACGGGGTTTGCTATTAGGCACCAAACAAACGAGAAATCAGGAGAAAAAAATTCAAAAGTTTATGCCCTACCTTACTGTACCTCACTTGTTAGCGATTATAACAACATTTAATATGTACTGCGTATTTACATCGTACCAGACACTGGCCTAATTAGTCCTCACAACACCCCCCATGAGTACTGTTATTAGTTCCTTTCAACAGGTGAGCAAACTGGGCACCTAGAAAGACAACTGGTCCAGAGGCTTACAGGTAGCCTGTGACAGGGTGGAATTTGAAATCAAGTCTCCGCCAATAGAGCCTGAGCTCTGAACTCCCTGCTGATTAGCCACGATGGGAACAAAACTTTAAAAAATGGATTCTTATGAACTTACAAACAACATTCATTTGCTCAACAGTACAAAAGGATTATTTTTTACTTTCTGTGATAATAAAGTGAAGATTGAAATGCTAGCTGGGGTCTACCACAGTGTAACAGTGCTGACTCGTTACCTGTAAAGCTAATATTTCTCTCCTGGTCTTCATTGGAGTGATTTTGTTGTGCAGAGAACTTCTCTGCTTAGTGGTCTAGTCAGTACGACCAGGATTAAAGTCCAGGCTTTGTCATTTTTCTCTTTGGCTGCTTGAGTCTGGTTTTTGGTAGGAGTTCTTAGAATAGTCTTTTTCAAAGAGTCTGAGGTTTTCTAACTTAGTGCTACTTTATAGAGAGATTTTCTTTGCTTGGACACAAGATTATTGTTCAAAATAATGGAAGCTTTAGGTCTTAAATATAAAACTCGTTATACAATTTGATTACAGCTCCACAATTTGAATGTAACCACCAATGCTATGTTTGAAATTAAATTTATGACTGGCTTTAGCTATATACTTTGAAAGGACTGATGAATTAATACTTATGTCTTGCTAACTCAAGCTCTCTTATTAAAAGCCAGGACTATATAAAGAGAGCGCCAAATGGCCACTTCTCTGGGATGGCCTGAGTCAGCAGGTCTTAGACCCAGGCTGTGCCACTATTAATGTACCTCTGAGACCAGTTGATGGAAGTGCTAGGACCACCTCTCCAAGCCCACCTCAGGCTAGACAAAGAAGGACCCAGTTTCTTTTTGGGGCTTACAGACTTTCAGATATGTTTGCCTCCAACAGGGTGTTGAATTCAACATGGAGTTGTAAGCAGTTGTAATCCCTGACTCTTCCCTTGGGCCAGAGATTCTTTCTTTTCTTCCCCACTGAATCTTGGGAGAACAGGAGGTGGCTGGTGGTTTACCTATGTTTTGTGAGGGTTTTTTTTTGGGGGGGGGGTCCACTCTTTTTCCCCAGCTCTACCCATGGAAACGGAAAGTAAGCTCATATCAAAGCTAACTCACTTGGCATAATTATTGAACCCCTCCAAGCTTCAGTTTTCCCACTTAAGGAATAATATTCACAAAGGGCTGTTTTAAGGAGGTAAATGAGATAATGTTTGTAAGTCTCTAGCACAGGGCTTGACATAGAGGAATTCCTAAATAATGATTAGTTACTCCTTTCTCTTCCTCAGTTTTCTAGGGAGAGGAGGGCCCTCTCTGACAACTCCAGTGAAAGAGAAAACCTACCGGGTGCATTTTTGGATTTGATCTTCAACCTTGAAAGCAATGATTTTAGAGCAAGCATGGTGCTAATATAGCGTCAGAAACACACCTGTCACCTAGAGGGGTGGGATGGGGAGGATGGGAGGGAGACTCAGGAGGGAGGAGATGTGGGGATATATGTATATGTATCACTGATTCACTTTGTTACAAAGCAGAAACTGGCACACCATTGTGGAGCAATTATACTCCAATAAAGAGGTTAAAAAAAAAAGATAATAAACATGTATAACACCCCCCCAAAATAAAAGAAAATAAAATGTGCTCCACTCCCCCCCCAAAAAAAAGAAACACACCTGTCCTTGAAAATACTGTTCTAGACAGAACAGAAAAAGCAGTGCTCCAGCATTATTAGAATTTTCATAACATTTATGGGGATAGTGTCTATTTAATAAATGCAATTTAATAAAAAATGTCTATTTAATTAAAGAAAGAATATGCTAGTTTGCTTTGACAACCCACTGATTTCTCCCCAAATCCATTTCTCCTGTTCTTTTAGTAATAGAACTCCCTGAGTTTTATGTGTCTCCCTGCTGCCCTCCTACAGACTACGTTTCCCAGTCTTATTTGCATTGAAATGATGTCATGTGACTAAATTCTGGCCAATACCGTATTAGCAAGCGTGACCTCTGCAATTTTCAGGTCATATCCTTAAACTAGAGCTGTTTGCCCTCCATTTATCTTCCCCTTCCTAAGCTGAAATGCAGATGTGGTGATGGTCAGCTGCCTTTAACCTTACAACCAAGGGCATCCCTTAGGGGGTAGCAAAGCAATAACACAGAAAGAAACAGGGTCTCTTGATCATCTCATGTAATGTTGCCGCTCCCCTCCCTTGAATTTCTCCCAGCTAGGATTGTTATATGTAGGAGGAAAATGAACCTTTCTAATCTTGTTTAAGCCACTGTTCTTCTGGAGGCTTTTAAAGCAAAAAAAAAAAACAGTATGTTAATTATTGTATAACCTTCTGGAGGATGAGTCTTGGTGTGACAAATTTTATGAAATTTTTTCATAATTTTTTTTGTTGATTTGCAGAATTAATCATTAGTATCTTGCATTTCAGGCAGTTCACCAGTAACAATAGAATAATAAATCAGTCTTTGCTCCAAGTGGTTAAAGAATTTACATGTTTCTAAATGATATATCAAATCTGACATGGTTTGTATTGACATAAGCTAGTTAATATTGAATGGCTAAGGTTTGCAATGAAAAAAGGGAGTCATTTTATTTTTTAATCATAATTCATCTAAAAAATTTGCTCTGAAATTGCAATGGATACTATTGAATACACATAGTTGATGACTTTAATCAGGTATTCTTGACTGTTGTGTGTTGATCACAGGTAATGGGCAGATACATTATTACTAATGGGTCAGAGGTTATAGATATTTTATCTTTACAGATAATGTGGCCAATGGGAATGTCAAACTATATTTTCCAAATAAAATTGGGAGTATGTAATCAGGTAGAAAGTAGGCTGTTTTGTTTTATTTTTAAAGTTGGGGTCCAATAACTTTCATCAAACATTTAACAAACTTTTATTAAGCACCTACTACATGTCAGGCACATTTTTTCACCAAACTGAAATAAAAGTATATCAAAAAAGATGAAGAATGCTCCTATGCGTGGACATAGGACAAGAATTGCCTTTCAATCGGCCCTTGCCGAAGAGCATGTATAATAAGAAAGCTCTAACCCACAAGTGCAAACAATCACATGCCACGGGTAAGCCTGCCAGAGAATTAAAGGGCATTTGGCATACAGCAAACACTGTTTGCCCCGAGTCAGATCTACTGCCTCTAACCCTGAGCACTGAAGAACAGGACAAGCAACACAGCACAGTATCTTCAAGATAACTAGAAGCAGAGAGCTGGCCCAACAGTGACATTGAAAGAAGTGTCAGTTTGCTCTGATAATTGGGAACAGAGCAGATGTTTAGAAAAGCTGAATAATTTATAGTTACATGTGAGCAGATTTTACAGGGGTGAATCTCATCTCCTAATATAACTGTAAATATTAACAATTATCTTTTGGGCAGACAATACTATCACGATTTGAAACTGCCTGGTAGGCATTCAAGAGAGTGATTTAGTAGAAAACCAAACCCTCTCATTCAGAATAATATTTTGTAAATTAAGGTATGCATTTGCCATGAAAAACAAGAATCCAAACCGGTTTTCAGGGAATAAGCTATTTTTATGTGCGAGTTACAAATGTGATTTTCAAATGAACACAAATAAAAGTACACCCGGGAGGTTGGTGTGATATGGCAAATTGGTTAGTTATGGGCTTCTCAGATGTTCTGCCAGTGACCTTCAAATACTGTCGTAGCCAGGTCATGGCAAGTTAACGGCAGATATGCTTATCCATGATTTTGGAAAGCTTTTTTTTCTTAAAAAAAAAATAAGCTGTAGGGGAAAACTAATTTTAGTGAATATACTACTTGTAACCATATTATGAAATGACAAAATATATTCAGTGATGTATACAGCCAGTGACTCTCTCCATTCAGAAATAACTACTGGCTTAGTGTCTTGTAACCCTTAACATTTATCTCTGACAGTATTATAGGGCAGCCACTATATTTTCTGCTTTCTATCCACTTCATTATGACTTTGCGCCTAGTGTTAATTGTTCATATTTGATGCCAAGAACAGGACTCTTATTATTTGAACACCAAAAATGCAAATTCCAACCTCAGTATAACACAGAATAACCAACAAAGACCAGTTAGCCTGGGGTGGTCTAAATGAACTAAGTGACATTTGTTTTATGTCAGACAAAAGTTGCATTGCAAGGGGGTGGTGTGGAAGTTTTCTGAGCTATAAATTTAGTGTCTGGGGACTCTCCTGGGGAATGGGGAAGCCTAGGCCCTATGGCAGCACAGATCCTTTCTCTAACACAATGAGTCTCTGCTTTTGAACATGACCGCCACCTGGAAGATGGATCACTGAAACGAACTCTCCTCCCACTTTCTGGATTGTTCAGTTCTTCCTTTGTTCCTTCTCTACTCATGCCAATACAGCCAAAGATCTATGGCATCCCTGTTAAGTGCCTTAAACTTGTGTTTCAAGTTACCGAATATTGTATTGAATGAGATATTTAATGTAAGAGTACATTGAAAAGTTAAAGGATGTAAAGAGAGGTAAACAAATAAAAATTTGCTTTGAGGAGTTTATGATTCTTAAATCTCCTCTAGAAGAACAAAGACTTATATGTGGCAGGTTCTTAATAAATGTTCATTGAAATGAATCAAGAATAAGCAGGGTGAAGCATGATGGAAAGGGCCTGGAGTCAGAAAGATCTGTGTGTGACTTACAGGTCAGTTGTTAAAAGGTTCATAGCTTTCTGTGCTTTAGTGCCTGTCTGTGTAAAACAAGGCTAATTAGACTCCCCCCAGAGAACTGTCATTCTCAAAATAATGCTTAGTACATAATATGTACTCAGTAAAGGATAGCTGTTGTTACTGAATTGCAGTCGGGTGAGGAGAAGACTCTCAGAGGTTATTCTAATCTACCTTTCAGCTTACCATTGTGGTGGGGGAGTGTTTATTCTAGGTAACCATTTAATCCTTATTTCTACTAACATATAAACGAGATTGGCAGGTATGAGCAAGAGAGAATGCTGGAAGGCAGGAATAAGGAAATAGAGCATATGAAGAAGGGGGAAAGTGAGAAAGTAAAATGATGAGGTGGTAAAACATGCTATCAACAATTGCCTCAAAAACCAGGGGCACTATAGCCACGTAACTTTGCCCTTGACTCAAGATAGTTGGGTGTTTATTTGTTATTTTTTAAAAAAATTCAAGACATTCCTTTGTAGTTTATTAACATTCAAATCACTGATCTTCGTCTGGTCTCCTTAAATATGTGGTATTTTCAAGTCCATTCATCCATCCATCATTCATTCATCTATTAAGCTATGTAGTCATAGATATTCCTACTATGTGCTAGGAATTGTATTTTTTTGTGGGGGGAGATAAATTTTCCCCCTTTCCTTATGCTGGAAATTTGGTTAACTTAGCTCTTTTTGTTAAATTAAAAAAGCTCCTGAATTAAAAATAATCAGAATATCTGGGAAATTAAAAATAACCACAGATGAACTCTTACAAATCTGGTAAACCAGTTAGTCAAATACTGGCAGTGAAAAACATGCTTGGAATGATTTTGACTCAGATAATTGCCTCAGAATAATTTCTTGTGTGTTTCTAGGCAACAGCAAATTTAAGAAGAAACAAATGGTGGGGTTTTTTTCTCCCTTTTTGCCTTTTCCCCCTTTATCTTCTCTTATGTTGTCACAGAAGAGCAGCTTGTCTATCTCCATGCAATGTGATGTTAGATGTGGCTGGTTGGGTCAGAGCAGGAAGACAGAAACATTTAGCCTGTGATATTTTCCATACAGCATGTGCCACTGTGTTTGATGAGACATTATTTTCACTAAGGTACAATTGGTTTGTACAGGTAGATAAGAACATTAGGTAGTGGTTAAACTTGGATAGAAATAATAATGAGCTAAACTTTGATAAACCATAGCCAGCGACAAAGTCATTTAACCTTTATATTTCTACAGCAGTACTTTGGGTTCCTTTTTGAAATTGGATCTTGCCTGCTATCTTTTGAGTTAACTGAGTAGTTTATTGCTCTACGTGCTGGTGAGCAGAGTGCATTTTCTAGTTGTCCATCTCCACTTGTGGAGGGATTTCCCTTAAGTGATGTGAGTCAGCTATAGCTGCTATAACAGCCCACTATCCAGCTTTTCTCATGACATTCGATCACATAGAAATCCAAGCTTCACATGCACCTTCCCCTGAGTACGATACGTGGAAGGCAGTTTCTGCCTATTTGGAGATGAATGAAAGTGCATTAAAGAAAGGCAGATGGTCAGAAGGGTACTTTGGAATATTAAATGTTACTAGGGAACATTTAATCAGAAGTAGATAATCCTTCTCAAAGGGAATGCAGTATATTTGCATCATTCTCCTTGGCAGTTAACCTTTTGCATTTTAAGCTTATGACATTTCTTCCAGGCACTCTGTGTACTCCAATTGAAGTCAGAGGTCTTTGGACACAGTACAAAAAGTAGCTAGTATGTGGAAGGGAGCTTGATGCAAGGCAGTTTGGCAGAGGGAGTCATGGAGAACTGCAGGGTAGCTAGATAGCAAAGAGGAACCTAGCAAGTGAATGACACTTGGACACTTCTTAGGGTGCTTGGGGTGTCTTTTGAGGGTAGGTATTGGATGGAGGAAAGCAGCAGAAGTGATATAACAGGATTTCTAATTCAGCCTATAAATCTGTACGCATGGATATTTGGATTGAGAAGTCAGTGCTGGATTTGCACCTGTGCCTACAATCAGGAAGTAAAGGGTTCAGTGGTCACACTAAGAGCAGGGCTCATTTGGGAGGCAAATTGAAACTCTAATTTGAGCAAAGTGATTCAGAAGATGTTCAATAGAGTTTTCCCCCTGGGAATGTCTTCTCCTAAGGTATTAATCAGGGCACAAGTCAAAGTGCTCACTAATATTGTTCCAGAGCTAACGTGTGACTCAGAAACAAGAACTATGGAAACCCACTTAGTTTCTGAAATGTTGCCTCTCTTTGAAAGGAAAAATGAGAGGATAAATATGAAGACCTACTTTACTTAAAGGTTATGTGTGAGTCAGGGAAACTCAGAGTGTTTTTAATATGATAAAGAATCACATGAATGTCTCTATAAAATGATGCATATAAAAGTGAAATGATAGCATGGATTGGAAATTAAAAATGATGTAGAGGATAGCTTTTGTAGGATTTAACTTTTGTAAAATTTTGCTATGGATCCAAGACACAATTTATTTTTATGATTAGGACTTTTAATTCTATTTTAAATTCTGACTCTTAATTTTTTAGCTGTATGACATGGGGCAAATTAGCCTCTATAAATGTCAGTTTTCTCACCTGTTAAATGTTATCTCCCTCATAAGATGGTTGTGAGAATTCACGAAATAATATATATGAAGTGCTTAGTACAGTGCCTGGTCTACAACAAATGCTCTGTAAAAGTTAGCTGATATTATTAACAGTTTAGTCTTCACACCGTAAAGAAAATCCATCAGTTATTTTCCATATGGAAAGAATCTTAGTTGGGGGATAACCTAAGATTACTCAAAGAAAAAGATTCTTTGTACTAGCATAAAGAAATGAGAGTTCTTAGCCAAAAGATGAAAATCCCCAGATAAAGCTCTAGGCAGTGTCCTTCTTTTAATTATTTTTGATTCCTTATAAGAAATAGTATCTAATGTTTTCTGAACACCTACCACGTGTCAGGCACTCATGAAGTTGTTTCACTCATCCCAGTCCCGTGAAGTGACTTATGATGGTCCACTATTACAGACAAGGAAATTGAGGCCCAAAGAGATGAAAGAACATGGCTAGGCTTATGAACTATGGTCGGCAGAACAGGGATTTGAATGACAAAGACCATGCTCTTTCAGTTCATTGCATGAAACCGTGGAAGTAAAAGGAATGCAAACTTCATGGGCAGTCTGGCCTTGCTACAGACTCTGAGGTAATAGCAACATTTCTATTTTGATGTGCCTATTAAAATCTTATCCTGTAGCTGAGAGGCCTGGCAGATGGCAAATGTTACCCTTGAGCAGGCACCTAAGTAGGGTGATAAATCACATTCAGGGATTGGGATACTTTCTCTGCTTAGGGAAGGAGGATGGCTCTGCCTACTTCAACCTCATCAGTTGGCTTGGTTGCCATTCAGAGCTTACAGGAAAATGCACTGTATTTAGCTGGTAATAAAAGCTTCTTAAGCACTGTGGGTAGTTGTTTCTGAAAAAGAATGAATTTAAAAACATGTACCTGATTATTTAGCAGCTTTAGAAATATCTGAGGAAAAAATGTTCAGTTATCAGGTAAAGCTGCTTTGGCAACGTGATTTCTATAATGCTAGGCAGTAGTGGAGGCTGCTTAATACTGACAATGCACAGTTATTTTTTGTCTCCGTATGTTGCTTTAGAATGTTCTGTTCCCTGCACATTTTTAATGAGATAAACATGCCTTTATGGGTCATGATGGTGCAAATTCTTTACTAGCTCTTTGCAAATACATCTTTTTAGGACTACTCCTTAAACAATGCAGTTTGCTGTTAGGTGTCAGGTATTTTACTACTTCCAGAGCATTGACACCTATAGCTCTCTATTAATTTTACAGCTGGAGAGCACTGAATTTGACTCACTTTGAGACCCAAATCTATCCTTTACTGGCTCTGTGATCTTAATGAAGTCCCTTATCCTCTTTGAGCGTATTTCTTCATCTATGAAATGGAGGTGTTGATGCTTTCTTTCTAGGGTTGCTGTGAGTAATAAATGACTTAATGGAAGTGCAACTGCTTTGTAAATTGCACAAGGCCATTTAAAAATGAACCATTACTGTTATTATTATTTATATTTGGGGATTAAAATCGTTTGGTGTTAATAAAGGAGCACTGATGGGTTAATGACATCCTAAATATCTAAAATAAAGTAGCAGTGAGATGCCAGAAATTGGGTAATGAATAGACATTTAATTGATAGTTTAACAAAGACATTAATTGGACGTGGAAGAAGATCCTGATTGTGGTAAAGGCTGTTTGGAGAAAGCAGAACCAAGGGACAGAACATGCTTCAAAGACTTCTTACAAGATAATGAATTTTCAGTCCACAGAGGTTGCTGTGTGCCATTATTTTATAGGCAGCATTGGATAGTCAAATTAAGTAGTCTCTGATCTGCCACTTCCTAACAGTGTGAATTCTTTAATCTCTCTGCAAAAAGTGAAGATCATAACACCTGCCTTATAGGGTTATGGAGATTCAGTGGGATGATATATGCAAAGTGCCTGGTGCATAATATGGCTCAGCAAATAGGTTTCCTCCTCTTCCTTGTTTTTGTTCTTCTTTCTTCCTCCCTTTGTCCCTTCCTTCCTCCCTCCCTCCCTCCCTCTTTTTCTCTCTCTTTCGTCACATAGGAGCCCTAACTAGGCAAGCCACTACCAAAACTCCTAGAAGCTTATGTGATTCTCAGAGCATTCAGGCAAGGCCTGAAAGCAATCAGTATAGTCCTAGTAAATTCTCTTGGATTACTCAGAAAGCAGCCCAGACTCGTTAATGGACTTTGAGTATATGTAACTACTTCATTTATCATCAGATGCTGAGAAAGTTGTAGGTGTTCAGTATGTGGAAAGACTCCAAAGAAGGGGCTCTGAGGGGGAAGAAAGGAGGTGTCTGTGCAGGGCAAGGGTTTACAGGGATTAAATTCAGAGCTCCTTGAGAGATAAGGATTGTGTGTGGAAGGGTGAGGAAAGCAATCTTCAGCTAAACCAGACTTTGTTAGGAAGCTTTTGCTAAGGGATGCCTTACAAATAATCAAGTTTTCCAAACTGTAGAGTTGATTTATTGAGTTATTTTAAAAGTATTTACTATCTTCCATTCAGCAGCAGTTCATATCTTTGAACAAACAACTGAGGAGTTTATAAATATAAACATTTCAGTTATAAAATGTAACTTTAAAAGAATGGTTAATTTAAAAACATCTAAATAAGAATGAGCAGTCAATGATTTTAGCTATTAAATATACAAGTGTATGAAATTAAGCTAGTAAAATAAAAATCAGTTGCAAAAAGAAAGCTGTTTTTTTTTTTTCCATGTTGTCAGTTTAAGGCCTAATGCAATCTGTTTACATAGTGTGGTGAGTATGGACAAAATGTGGTCATAGCACAGCTATTGGATATTTTTATCTTCCCGGTCTTTCCTATGGTCCTCACAAAAGATAACAAATTTGCAGTGAGTGAGGCTTTGAAAGTTACCTATGTTTCAAAGATGTGTAGGCTTTAAATTATTGTCATTATTATACCACAAAAAATTCCATCTTTTTTCCATGTGTGGGCTAGAAAATGATTCTGACATTTCTCACACCTTTTTCTTCTGTGCTATCTATACTTTGTGATAATATTAATAATCCTATCTTATATTTGAGCTTTCCAATTTTTTTCAGGTCTAGCACCTCATTTTAAGCCAAGGCAATTAAAAAACTTTACTTGCTATATCCGAAGTTGCTGAGTCTGTACTAATTGTGTTTGATGGTCAGGAAAGGACACTGAGAAGTGAAATCAACCCCTGTGACCAGTCAGAGAAGTAGAAGAGAGAAAATGTTAGTGAAGTAGTCCTACAGTGTCTTCTCTTCCAAAATATCATGGCTGAGGCTAAGGAGGGCCTGGGAAGAGGTGTGATGGGGGGAGAGTATGCACACACTCTTATAACTGTCACCTGTCCTAAGATGAGAGAGGGGGTTGAGGCAGTGAAGAACTGCTTTTGCTCTCTTGCCAAATGCCAGGTAGGTGCTAGTAGTTTAGTACATGCATTTATTAATCTGTTCAACAACTCTGAAAGATAGATATTGTTACTACCATTTTGTAGATGAGGAAATGGGCTCAGAGAGCTATGGGTAAGTCACCCATACGTATTTTATTTTATTTTATTTTTTATTTTATTTTTTTTGCAATACGCGGGCCTCTCACTGTTGTGGCCTCTCCCGTTGCGGAGCACAGGCTCCGGACGCGCAGGCTCAGCGGCCATGGCTCACGGGCCTAGCCGCTCCGCGGCATGTGGGATCTTCCCGGACCGGGGCACGAACCCGTGTCCCCTGCATTGGCAGGCGGACTCTCAACCACTGCGCCACCAGGGAAGCCCCACCCATATGTATTTTAAAAATGAGTCTCGTGTTGCTATGTTTTGGGGACCTTTACAGCAAAATTTCTGTTGTTGCTTTCTGGTGTGTTTTCTTAGTCTTAGAAATCCAAATGGAAGATCTGATTGTGCCCCTAAAAAGGAGAATGGCCTGTATATATTCAACATGGGACAAAGTCAAAATAAAGGTAGTTGTGGAGTATCTCAGAGAGGGCCATACCTGAGGATACTTTGTTCTAGAACCTGGATCTGGTGTTGGTCTTGTTGATTTTGTTTCTTCATCTCTTCCTGTTCTTTTCCACTGCTGATTCCATCTAGAAGCCATTTCTCCCTCAAGGCCTTTTTCTGATATCAGGAAACATAAATATATGTTCTTATATCAATCGAAAATTCCAAAATCTGAATGCTTTCAAATCTTATTAATTTCAATGGTGGAAATATTAAAGAGAAATTGTTTTCTCTCACTGTCTTGCCTGAATAAATTTGATAGTTTCCTACTTTGCACCCTTCTTGACCCCCTTCTAAAGCCAGGGTTTATGTATCTGAATCCTATGTATATCCTAAGGTCTAGTTCAGGTCCTCCTTCTCTATGAAATCTCTGTCCTACCTCTGCATCTTCCCCCACCCCACCCCCAGCCTCACTTCACCCCCAGGCAACTCTCCTTCTTCAGAATCACACAGCAGTGTATGTTTACCTATACTGTATATTTACTGTATTTTTAACAGTCATGTAGGGACCTCATCATGATGATGCCTTACTATGATTTGTTGGGTTGGTGGGTGTATATCTGTGTCAAAGTAACAAGCTCCTTGAAGCCATTTGCTATTCATCCCAGTGACAGTACATAGTGACCCCTCCAAGAAAAAATAAAATCTTTTGTGGGATTAATTGGAATGGTGGGCAAAACAAGAGATTGCTATTGTATCTTAAACTAATTCAATGACAGTCTTAGGCTCTGTGGTTGACATTTATTGTTTTGCCTACCCAGTACCCCTTCTTTCTTCTGAGAGCCTCCTTGGTTCTAGATATCCTTTACGTTCAGCTCCCTACTCGTCCCAATCATATGATACATAAAGTTCACCGATCTGTCTAAATATTTGTGAGTTGAATTTTTATCAACTTTAATAAAACAAAAAAGATTTATGTTTCATCAGGTGGAAAAAAAATGCCCTCGAATTTGCATGAAATAATTACATTCCTGGACTTGACCCTAAGAAGACAAAGCAAATGAAGAAGACCTGTAAACTTCAGGGGGCTTTAGCTAGCATCCTGTCTGTGTCTCAAGGGAAAACTGTTAGATATTATTTTCAAAGTGTTTGAGTTTCTTCTTTTCTTCCTGAAGAAAAGTACTGTCACTATATATCTATCTACCTTTGTAAATTATTTGCTCAATAACTATTCCCTGGGAATTTACTGTTTCTAAAATGGTGAGAAGAGAAGAATGGGAATTTTCCTTATTTTTTTGACACTTCTCTCTCTAACACCATGATTAGAATGAAAGCAAGTAAGAGGAATATTTGTCTTTTTTAAAAAACATGCTTGTTTTTTAAAACAGAATTAATACAACTGGAATGTAAATACCTCTGAATTTAAAATAAATTTAAATAAGGTTGATTGGGCTAGATAATTACCAAAGGAAGTTTATTTTAACTAAGGCAATTTTTTTTCAAATCATTAAAAATATTACACTGATTACAAATAAATGTTATTTGGAATTATAACTTGTAGAATAGATGAAATGTGGCCTGCTCTAGTTGAAGCAATGAGGGGGCCTGGAAGCCTACAGATGCACAGGACACAGTTTGAAAACCACTAGATTAAGTCAGTAATTATCTCAACCCAGATCATCATATTTGTGTTGGTTTTTTTCAGAGTTTCAAGAAATTTCATGTGGACAACACACCCCATAAAAGCAGTTTGTATTATTCCAGTTTGTAGCCAGATTCCTTCCCACAATGTTATCTTTTCCCTTAATTATAGCTGTTCAGTTGTTTGTAAAAATGTGTTCCCACAGACACAGTAAATATTATTAATAAAGGTCAAGATTTATTTCCTGATAATATGCCAAGAAAATCTCAATATATCAGCATTTAAGAATTTACCTTGATTTCAGTTTATTTTTATTTGATGGAATATGATGATAGCTAATGCACAGTAAAGAATATAGATGACATCCATCAAAGTAAATTACAGTTCTTACAAACCACCTGCAAGGATAGTTTCAGTCAATTACATCCATATCACTGGAAGAAACACTCAGTTGGGATGGTCTTATGATGCTGAGTTGTAGAGGGTAGAGAATGGCTCCTGTGACATAATTATGTTATCTTGGGGCTTCATTCTTGGTTCTTAGTCTGGTTAGGACTAAGAATAATTTTAATTTTAGCCTTATAAGCTTTGTTCATAGTTCAGGAATTGTCATTTAACTCTGGCAGAGAACTTTTTGCCTCTAAATATAAAATATATAATTTAGATGTACAATCAGAATGATATGGTATAATCACATATTGTGGTAACCACAAGACAGTTATTTTGCTTTTATGTCACAGTTTAGACTTATGCTTTAGTCTATGAGATTGAGGAATAGAATAAAATCTATTTCACAGCAATGACATTCAGAATCAAAAGCCATAGTAACTAAATAAAAATATAAGTGATACGCAGGTAGTAGATCTTTTGGCAGTCTTTTAGGGAAAGGTTTTCTTGAAACACTTCTATATTCTGCACAGCAGTTACAGGAGACGTTAAGAATAAATTAGTTTTTCATACCATGATTTAAATGGACTTCCAGAAAAGTTTTCTAGGTTGAGTACTAGGCAAAAAGATCAAGAGTGGACAAGTCTCAGAATGTTTGAATGTGAGAATGCTGTTAATGGCCGTGGAAACTCCCTTTCCAGGATGTCATTGGTATGAATGTCAGGTTCCAGAGCTAAAGGATATTAGAGTGAGTTACCACAACTATTTTGAAGTGTGTGTACTGCTCACACAGAAGGAGCACTTTGTAAATATTTACGTTTGTGTTGTTCAAAGTGAGTCATTGACATGTAATGAAATAATTTGCAATCGGGAAAGTGGTGAGGATAGTCACTGGAATGGAGACAAATGGATGAAGAAGAAAATAAAAAGAAAGGCTGGTAATTGCAGAAGCCAACAGAGCTTTTTTGACTTGGTGAAGATATTTTGGAATCAATTTTTAGAACACTTCTGCACATTTTTGAACCCTATTTTGGAATTGTGCCTAGTTGCTGTTGGAATAGCCAACCATTTTCTGCAGAACTTGGAAGAATGTACTTACTGAAACAGCCATTCTCTCCTCTATGTTCCCTTTGCAGTTGATGCCTTGAATATAGTGTTCATCACAGTATAAATGTCATTATAAGTTTATGTGTCAGTTACCATTTAAGGGCACAGATCAAACTTATTTTATATTCTTCATGTCCAGCTTAGTACCTTGCACATAATAGGTGCTTAATAAATGTTTATTGACTGAAGGTTTTCTACTTATCAGTTAAGACTCAGGTTAAATCCCACACCTTTAACAGAACTTTTTTTGGCCACCCCAGATTAAAGAATTACTAATGCTTACACTTATGCTTAAATTAAAAAAAATCATCCTTTAACTTGTACTAATTATTTACTTAACCTTGAATTTCCCAGTAGGTTGCAAGCAGAAGGGCTACAACTCTCAAGGCCACTGCTAGTCTCTAAGGCATTAATATGCAAATTAGGAAAAGGTACAGTTCACCACTCCTACTCCTTCAGGTCAGTGCACAGCTTGGGAAGGTGGACAGCACTTTTGTGCAGAGAGAAAGAAACTTTGTCCTCCAGACAGAAGCAGCCCTGTGCCAGAGTGCACTGTTCCAAGGGAGTATGGGCAGGATTTCAGCACCCCCCTGTCTCAGGTAACTTTACGCAGTATACCATTCTGCACAACTGTGTACTGCAGTCCAAAGCATGATACATGCTTTGACTGGATTGGATTAGAAGAGGTCTTCTGGGATCCAGAAAGCAAACCTATAGGGAACAGTATATATTACTTTTCGGACTGTTTTTGTTGAGTATTGAAATGAGGTGTCACTTCAGAAATGGACGTCTCAGTGTGTTAGAATTTTCCTGTGTGAAACTTACTTCCTAGAATGAACAGAGAGGATATATAAAACATTTTTTCTACTGTGAACTCTAATGTTGTTTGGCTACTCATTCTGCAAGGATAGCAATTACTCAGAAGCAGTAATTAGTTCACTGTGAGATCCAAATTGTGTGTGTGTGTGTGTGTGTGTGTGTATGTTTGTGTGTGAAAGAGAGAGAGAGAGAGAGAGAGATTTGGGAGTTAGAAATTGCCTATCTCAAAAATTGTTGTAGACTTGCTTTTGACTTCATTTGACTTGTATTAAAATGACTTGGTAAAATTTGTTATTTCATTGATTTTTCTGGGAGTACACACGGCATTTCTTGGCTATGTCTCCTACTCATGTAAATTCAATGTGACAAACTGTAAGGATAGTAGGCTGACTACATATTGAAATTATTCATCAAACATTGGAAACGTCAATTTGTATAGGAGCAAAGAAGCAAACAGAATCCAGAGAACTGAGGCTAATTGGAATCCTAACCTGTGTCTTTTTTCTCTCAAGAGGTGGTTACTTGATCCATCAGAAAGATGGACTTAGCTGAATTCGGCAAGTTTACCAAAAGATTGTAGACCCCACGAGTGTGCGGCATTGTTTCACTGAGGGATTTATTACATCTATCGATAGAAGCCCTGCCAGGTAAGTAGTTTCCTGCTTGGGCCTGTTCACAAGGAGCTCCTGTTTGTCATTTGGTTGCACCCTATGACTAAGCTACATAATAAAATGTGAGACTCAGTGTGCTTAAATTACAAAATGACCACACCCATGAAAGATGTAAAGTCTGATTTTAAAAATGGAGGTTTACTTTTGGTTATGATCTCATGTTCTGTCAAAACAAAATAAAACAGAACCTTGAACCACACTCAAACAACATTGAATTCATTGCACTGAGCTTTTAAATACGAGCATCCTTGAGCAGGCCAGACACTGTCTGCTTTGCATGCCCTGGGTAAGGGCTGGCTTTTCATTGATTTCAAAACGGACTTCCCAGCTGGATCCACTCCCAAGGGATGTTAAGCAAGACTGTATTCAGGGCCAAACTATCAAGACTGAATTCTCAAGGTTACCCAAGAAAGTGAGAAAATTCAGTAATAAAGGGTAAAAGTAATAAAACCATGTTTTCAATTTTCCACATGTTTGCCAGGAGGCATTAGTCTCATATGCAAATATTACTAGCTTATTGGCTTCCCTTATGGTTATTAGGGTGTTAGTATAACTGTTGGAATTTTTTTCCTTCCTAAAGCATCTTTACTACTGAAATTTGAGTGCAATTAGAATATTTGAATGCAAAATCATTGAAATGAAATTAAAGTCATAAGTTACCTTCAAATGCTGGTGCTTTAGTTTTTCTTCCTCTATTTTCAAACGCTTCTGTGAGATTTCTTCCTGTATTTTTCTTTTATCCTGAAATAAAAAGTGTTCCAGCATAATCTATTTTTTTTCAATTTGCTTAAGTATGTTTCCTTGGGGATGTTGTCATTATCGAATGGCTGGCCAGTGGTATGCTCTTGGCATTGGTATGAAGCTGCTTTGGAAACTCCTATTTCAAGGCAAAGGAGAGCAAAGTGAGACATTCAAAGCATTTTACTGATGGAAAATGATATAAGGTGCTTTTTCAAAGAGAATTTAAAAATATTTTAATGTCTTTCCTTCCTCCCTCATCTTTTCTATCTTCCCCATTAAGTCTAACAAGATTGAGCTCCTTAGAGATGCAATGGAAAATGTGAATTTTAAGGAGGGAGTTTTGAAATAGGCATGAGGAAACATTGTGAGGAGAGAGACTGTTCCTGGCATAAGGCTGAAGAAACTGCTGGGTAAAAGATCTGCTTATGTGGGAAAACAGGATAGCCTACAGAGTGATAGAACACGAGGAAACTAGAAAGTGAGACTGTTTCCTCCTGTAAACCTTGCTATGGGCAGAGAGAGAGAGAAAAAAGAAGGATCAGATAATGCATGTTAACACTAAGAGGGCTTCTAGCAGAGGTTAAAAAAATTCATGGAGAGGTATAGTATCTTTCACCAAGTTTAAATTGCAATAACTTAAAATCCCAGATAGAATAACTATCTATACACAGAAGTTGTACTTTTTAGAAAATATAGCCTCTATACTATATAGAAAGCCTGGTTTCAATTTCTGGCTCTGCCATTAACTAGCTGTGTGTCCTGGGACAAAACCCTTAACTTTGTGCCTCATTACCTCATCTGTAAAATGGAAGTAATAAGGGCATCTACCTCATAAGATGAGCATTAAATTAGCTAATATATGCAAAGGCTCCTAGAACAGTGCTTGACACATAGTGCTCTACAAGTATTTGTTTAATACAATTAAGTAAATAAACATGTAATCTGTTAATTACACAGAAAGCAACACACTAATTCTGATAATGGTTCCATTGGTCTGAAATGTTTTAGAGATTCCCTGTCTGGAGTTGTTTGAGATGTTTTACAAGCCATGCAAAAAGGCCCTTATTTCCTTATTTTTTGACCAGAGGTGACATTATCCTCCATCTTATTTATGAGTTGTTTTTAAATCTGCTTTCAAAATTGAAAACTCCCAAAGGTAAACATTTGTTTCCAATGAAGACATCTAAAAGAATTTGAAGCAGGCTCAGGAGGTAATTTAGAAGGAAGAGTTCCAAAAATATTTGGCAACATTATTGAAACAAGTGCATGGCTTCCTGATGTGACTCTTTTGAAGGTAAATCTCCTTGTTGATGCATAAGTTCAGGTATATTTGTTGAATGTAACAGCATTCATTTGAAAATACATTGCTGTCCAAATTTATGTCATGTTTCTCTTTGTGTGTAAGAAGTGTATATGACCTTGCCTGTATTGTTTTTTAACTTTCATAAACAGCTCTTTTGGAAAAAAAAAAGAGCTAGGCAACACGCATCGATATTCAGATTCACTTGTTTGTTTGGATGAAATCTGGTCATTAGGAATAAAAACTATGAAGACCTCTGTGAGTCAGTTCTCCATTATATCTCAAAACTGTTACCGAGCAAATGTTGGTAATATTTTAAACTTATTGTGCCAAACATTTTGGTAAGTATTTTTCAGGCACTATTTAACTTAATAGTCATAATAACAGAGATATAATAATATTACACTTAATAGTCATGATAACAAAGAGATATTGTAGTATTTTCATTTTATAGAAGAGGAAATAGAAGTTTCTGGAGATTAACTAACCAGTCCAGGTTCTCACAACTAGTAAGTGGCAGAGCCAGGATTTGAAGTCAGGCAATCTGAGTTCAGCCTCTTAGCCAATTCACTATACCATTTCCCTGAGTGGGAAATTAGTCCAGCTTCTCACACCTTCCCCATTGCCCTGTCTATCGGGAAGTACTGAGGTCTGGAGGCCAGCACAACCAGCGCCGGAGGAGGGCCCCTCATTAGAAACGAGCACGTTTTTAGTTCCCTGCATGCTGGTATGCAACCGCCCATCTCTCTCCGTGGACAGCCCATAGAAAAGATCACGTTATGTATGTGTGACTGTGGCTGCTGAACCCAGCAACGCTTCCCCACCACTGCCGGTAACCAGTTTGGGTTGTTTGTTTCATCCTGAGGTTAGTGATAAGGTAATGAAAGCTGTGGGTAGAGGCAGGGCGTCTAAGTGTTTTGGCAACACGATGCTTATCGAAGGGTTGCTAAGGAATACCCATGTTTTGTCACTCAGAGGTAATGTGATGCCTGTCTCATATCAGTCTAGGAAGTTAAGAAGGTAATTTTATAATGTTATGGGCATGACTCTATTTTAAGATAGGAGTACTTTTCCTCATAAGATATTCATCAGCAGCAAGTTATTATCCTTTTGCCAAATTTCATAAAGATCTATAAGCATTACTGAAAAATATATGGCAACAATTTAGTTTCATTATGGCAGAATAAATTATAAGTTTTACATGTAGTTCTATTGCTAGTATACCGAAAGTTATCATAGCCAGCTACTTCCTTCCCAATTATCATGGTATAAATGGATTTTTATTGAAATGCCATCTGCTTCCCAGAATTTCCCCAGAAGCTTGAGCATCTCTATATACACCTGTCATAATCCAGCACGTCAGATATTTATTACCGTTAACCATTATGAATAACATATATTTCTTTTTTTTCAACATCTTTATTGGAGTATACTTGCTCTATAGTGGTGTGTTAGTTTCTGCTTTATAACAAAGTGAATCAGCTATACATACACATATATCCCCATATCTCCTCCCTCGTGCGTCTCCCTCGCACCCTCCCTATCCCACCCCTCTAGGTGGTCACAAAGCACCGAGCTGATCTCCCTGTGCTAAGTGGCTTCTTCCCACTAGCTATTGATTTTACATTTGGTAGTGTATATATGTCCATGCCACTCTCTCACTTCGTAATAACATATATTTCTGTTTACTTCTTTTTTTTAAAATAAATTTTTTATTTTTTACTGCGTTGGGTCTTCGTCGCTATGCGCGGGCTTTCTCTAATTGCAGCGAGCGGGAGCTACTCTTCGTTGCGGTGCGCAGGCTTCTCATTGTGGTGGCTTCTCTTGTTGCCAAGCACAGGCTCTAGGCGCCCAGGCTTCAGTAGTTGTGGCTCACGGGCTCCAGAGTGCAGGCTCAGTGCTTGTGGCGCATGGGCTTAGTTGCTCCACGGCATGTGGGATCTTCCCCAACCAGGGCTCGAGCCCGTGTCCCCTGCATTAGCAGGCGGATTCTAAACCACTGCACCACCAGAGAAGTCCTGTTTACTTCTTCAGTGTTCAACTAGTAAAGACGTTTTGTTCAATGAACAATTGCCTAGATTTTCAGCTGTCTGACTTGGAATATTTCAGCAGCTGACACCCACAGATTCCAGTTCTGTAAAAGCCTAGCTCTTAATTGTTTTGAAAATTAATTTAGTAAAATTGTACAACTATAAAGCTATTGTGACCATCTATGATTCATTGATATTACTACAATCACATACTTTATAAAAGTAAGCACAATACTTAGGAGTGTGAGTATTTTAGAGATATTATTGATTAATGATTAGCTAATATTCTAAAATGCTTGAATCTATCAAGAAGGCAGGATTGATCCTGAGTTATATAATTTTTAATTTATTCAGCACTTAAGGACTTCTCTATAAATGCTATGCTAAGGTGATGTTAAGAGTTGTGCTATGTTTGAAAATTATTCAGAAGTAGATACTTTCACCAAGGAGGTTACATTGTCTTTAAGAAGGAAAATCATTTGTGCAAGGAACTATAGTCTAAGAAATAAGTGATAAATGTCATTACTAAGGCACAAGTGAGGTCTTGTGAGAGTTGAGGGGCGAAAGGGAGTGGTTGTTTCTAGATGATCTGGTTAGGAGAGGCTTTCAAGTAGCATCCAAATAGAGTATGTTGGGTAGTTGCTGGAGGGCTGGGGGTGGGGAGGAAGGGCATTCACCTCTAGAGCTCATTGTGAGCAAAGGCCTGTTGTAGAAAATTGGGACATTATTTGGAATAGCAAGTCTGGAATCCAAGTTGTCATACAGAGAGTAGAGGGAAATGAAATAAGAAAATGAGATGAGGATAAATCCTTAATAGAGAATACTAAAAAGCAGGGAAAGGAGTTTAGAATTTATTTACATATTGAGATAAGGAGCAATGAAAGGTTTTCAGAGGGAGAGGAATAATAGAATTAAAACCATGTTTTAAGAAGTTTAAAATAGCCTGATTTATAGACACTGAAGGAGGACAACTTGAAAGGGATAATCAGTTAGGCTACAACTCATACATAAGATCAAGAGAGCCTGAACAAGAGGTAACAGAGGGTGTGGATGTCAGAGATACCAAGGAGTTAAAATTAGCAGGACTTGGCAACTGATGACATATGGATGCAGGAGAGGAAGGGGTCAAATGGGGTATAAGGCTTTTATATCCAGGTAAACTGAGAGGAGAACAGAATCACTAATAGAAATAGGAAATTCAGGAGAAGAAAGAGAGTTTGGGAGGGAAGATGGTGATTCACAGCAAGGTTGAGGTGTCTTTGGAACAACCTGGTGGAGTAATCTGGCAGGTAGTTGAAATGTTGGATGGAGCTAGATCGGAAGGGAAGTCAGAGCTAGAGATAAAGATGCCAGAGTTTTGGAAGGGGTAGCTGAGGCCAGGAGACTACATCAGAGCATGACAAGAGACATATTTATGTAAAGGAGAGCTAAAGACAGAGCCTTCATGAAACACCTACATTTAAGAGGTATTGGAGGAAGGGAACCCATATGGAAATTTATTTTGGGATTAATTAGACATTATTGATAATAGAACTTTGTGAATTCAATTAGGCAAATGGTTTCAAATTCATTCTGATAGAAGTATCTTGTAACTTCTTGACTACCTTTGCTGATATTTTCACTGTTTAAGGTCTCAAAAGAACAATAATAGAAGCTACTATTTGGATTTAAATACTACCAACAACGCAAAACTTCCTGGTGAAATGTATATAATGATAACCTTGAAGGAAAGGGATGTGCTAACACAATGCTCCTAGAATTGAATCCTGAGCATAGTTAGAGGTTTACTACATCTCAAAGAAAGTAGATTTTTTAAATTCTTGAAAAAAATTCTTGAAAAATTATTTTAAAAATTTCTTGAAAAAGAGGCAAACATTTTAAGAAGGAAGATAGATCATGAAGTATGGGCAATTTACCAATGGAAATATTGATACCCAATTAAAAAATGATCTCAAGTAAAAAGAAAAGAGAGCTAAACAAAACCAAACAGCTTAATATCACTGGGAGCTTCCCCAAAGCTCGTGAAACCAAGAATACAGATAAACAGGTGGTACCCATTTGTAATAGGTACAAATATGTACAAATATGTAAATAAGGTACAAATTCAGGCTGACAAGATGTGAAGCATGTGAAAAACACTGAGGACACAAAAAGCATGTGTGTACAAGTAAATATATATATATATATTCAATATTTAAGTTATGTTGAGAGCAAAAGGACTACTGCTGAGATACAGAGTGTAATATCAACATGTCAGAGATAAACTAGAACTACTTCACTCCTATTTTACTTCCATTCTTTTTGATTGAGGAGAATAATCTTGATCCTGGAAAGGGTAGAACAAATATGCTTAAAGGGAAATCAAAGCCCAAGAGGATATAAAGCACTAAAGACAGAACTGCTCAGACTCCAATGGGTTTCATTTCAGGGAGCAGAAATATTTATAGACACGACAGGAAAATATTATCAAGTAGTCTTGGAATCTTGGGTGAAGTGAAGAGGCACCAGAAGGCTGAAAGTGGCAAATGACCCAGTTTTTTGAAGAGAGAAAAAGGTCAATTATGAATATTTAATGACTGGTGAATGTATTGGTTAATACCTGGCAAAGTTGTAGAATGAATTGTTAAACAGTCTTGTATTTAGACAAGGAATGTCTAAGAGATAGCATTCAGTTATTAAAAACAAAGCATTTAAGACTATTTCTTTTGCTTAATTTTTTAAGATCTGCTGCTGCTGATGACTATGATGGTTGTAACAATAGCTAACATTTATTGAGAGATTTTTATGTGTCAGGAACTATTTAGAGCACTTAAATGTATCAATTTATTTAATTTTCCCCAAGTCTCTAGGAAGTATGGACCATGTTTATCCCCCATATGCAGGTAAAGAAACTGAGGAGCACAGGAACCTAGATCATGGGAATTCAGTATATCTTGGTTTTAGTATGACTTTTGACAAAATTTCTTATTATTTTTCTTTTGGAAAGTTGTGTAAATGTGAAGAGAGAGGAATATTTATTTGAAAGTGATTGTCTTAATGTGTTTTTTAAAAAACCAATGCCCTATAAGGGACAGAAAAATAAAACTAAGCCCCTACCAGAGGGCAGACAACAGAAGCAAGAAGAACTACAATCCTGCAGCCTGTGGAACAAAAACCACATTCACAGAAAGATAGACAAAATGAAAGGGCAGAGGGCTATGTACCAGATGAAGGAACAAGACAAAAACCCCAGAAAAACAACTAAATGAAGTGGAGATAGGCAACCTTCCAGAAAAAGAATTCAGAATAATGATAGTGAAGATGATCCAGGACCTCGGAAAAAGAATGGAGGCAAAGATCGAGAAGATGCAAGAAATGTTTAACAAAGACCTAGAAGAATTAAAGAGAAAACAAACAGAGATGAACAATACAATTAACTGAAATGAAAACTACACTAGAAGGAATCAATAGCAGAATAACTGAGACAGAAGAACGGATAAGTGACCTGGAAGACATAACGGTGGAACTCACTGCCATGGAACAGAATAAAGAAAAAAGAATGAAAAGAAATGAAGGCAGCCTAAGAGACCTCTGGGACAACATTAAATGCAACAACATTCACATTATAGGGGTCCCAGAAGGAGAAGAGAGAGAGAAAGGACCAGAGAAAATATTTGAAGAGATTATAGTAGAAAACTTCCCTAACATGGGAAAGGAAATAGCCACCCAAGTCCAGGAAATGACACAATAGACCAGATAGATTTAATCGATATTTATAGGACATTCCATCCAAAAACAGCAGATTACACTTTCTTCTCAAGTGTGCACAGAACATTCTCCAGGATAGATCACCTCTTGGGCCACAAATCAAGCCTCAGTAAATTTAAGAAAATTGAAATCATATCAAGCATCTTTTCTGAATACAATGCTATGAGATTAGGAATGAATTACAGGGAAAAAAACGTAAAAAGTACAAACACAGGGCTTCCCTGGCGGCGCAGTGGTTGAGAGTCCGCCTGCCTGCCAATGCGGGGTATGTGGGTTCGTGCCCTGGTCTGGAAAGATCCCACATGCTGCGGAGCAGCTGGGCCCGTGAGCCATGGCTGCTGAGCCTGTGCATCCGGAGAGCCTGTGCTCCCAAATGGGAGAGGCCACAACAGTGAGAGGCAAAAATAAATAAATAAATAAATAAATACATGGAGGCTAAACAATATGTTACTAAATAACCAAGAGATCAGCGAAGAAATCAAAGAGGAAATCAAAAAATACCTAGAGACAAATGACAATGAAAACACGATGATCCAAAACATGTGGGATGCAGCAAAAGCAGTTTTAAGAGGGAAGTTTATAGCTACACAAGCCTACCTCAAGAAACAAGAAATATCTCAAATAAAAAATTTAACCTTACACCTAAAGAAACTAGAGAAAGAAGAACAAACAAAACCCAAGGTTAGCAGAAGGAAAGAAATCATAAAGATCAGAGCAGAAAAAAATGAAATAGAAACAAAGAAACAATAGCAAAGATTAATAAAACTAAAAGCTGTTTCTTTGAGAAGATAAACAAAACTGATAAACCATTAGCCAGACTCATCAAGAAAAAGAGGGAGAGAACTCAAATCAATAAAATTAGGAATGAAAAAGGAGAAGTTACAACAGACACTGCAGAAATACAAAGAATCCTAAGAGACTACTACAAGCAACTCTATGCCAATAAAATGGACAACCTGGAAGAAATGGACAAATTCTTAGAAAGGTATAACCTTCCAAGACTGAACCAGGAAGAAACAGAAAATATGAACAGACCAATCACAAGTAATGAAATTGAAACTGTGATTAAAAATCGTCCAACAAACAAAAGTCCAGGACCTGATGGCTTCACAGATGAATTCTATCAAATATTTAGAGAAGAGCTAACACCCATCCTTCTCAAACTCTTCCAAGAAATTGCAGAGGAAGGAACACTCCCAAACTCATTCTATGAGGCCACCATCACCTTGATACCAAAACCAGACAAGGATGTCACAAAGAAAGAAAACTACAGGCCAATAGCACTGATGAACATAGATGCAAAAATCCTCAACAAAATACTAGCAAACAGAATACAACAGCACATTAAAAGGATCATACACCATGATCAAGTGGGGTTTCTTCCAGGAATGCAAGGATTCTTCAATATATGCAAAACAATCAATGTGATACACCGTATTAACAAATTGAAGAATAAAAACCATATGATCATCTCAATAGACGCAGAAAAAGCTTTTGACAAAATTCAGCACCCATTTATGATAAAAACTCTACAGAAAGGGACATGGAGGGAACCTACCTCTAACATAATAAAGGCCATATATGACAAACCCATAGCAAACTTCATTCTCAATGGTGAAAAAGTGAAAGCATTTCCTCTAAGATCAGGAAGAAGACAAGGATGTCCACTCTCACCACTATTATTCAACATAGTCTTGGAACTTCTATCCACGGCAGAGAAGAAAAAGAAATAAAAGGAATACAAATTGGAAAAGAAGAAGTAAAACTGTCACTCTTTGCAGATGACATGATACTATACATAGAGAATCCTAAAAATGCCACCAGAAAACTACTAGAGCTAATCAATGAATTTGGTACAGTTGCAGGATACAACATTAATGCACAGAAATCTCTTGCATTCCTATACAGTAATGATGAAAAATCTGAAAGAGAAATTAAGGAAACACTCCCATTTACCATTGCAACAAAAAGAATAAAATACCTAGGAATAAACCTACCTAGGGAGACAAAAGACCTGTATGCAGAAAACTATAAGACAGTGATGAAAGAAATTAAAGATGATACAAATAGATGGAGAGATATACAATTTTCTTGGATTGGAAGAATCAATATTGTGAAAATGACTATACTACCCAAAGCAATCTACAGATTCAATGCAATCCCTATCAAATTACCAATGGCATGTTTTACGGAACTAGAACAAGCAATCTTAAAATTTGTATGGAGACACAAAAGACCCTGAATAGCCAAAGCAGTCTTGAAAGAAAAAAATGGAGCTGGAAGAATCAGACTCCCTGACTTCAGACTATACTACAAAGCTACAGTCATCAAGACAGTATGGTACTGTCACAAAAACAGAAACTTAGATCAATGGAACAAGATAAAAAGCCCAGAGATAAACCCATGCACCTATGGTCAACTAATCTATGAGAAAGGAGGCAAAGATATACAATGGAGAAAAGACAGTCTTTTCAATAAGTGGTGCTGGGAAAACTGGACAGCTACATGTAAAAGAATGAAATTAGAACACTCTCTAACACCATACACAAAAATAAAATCAAAATGGACTAAAGACCTAAATATGAGACAGGACAATATAAAACTCTTAGAGGAAAACATAGGAAGAACACTCTTTAACATAAGTCACAGCAAGACCTTTTTTGATCCACCTCCTAGAGTACTGGAAATAAAAACAAAAATAAACAAATGGGATCTAATGAAACTTAAAAGCTTTTGCACAGCAAAGGACACCATAAACAAGATGGAAAGACAACCCTCAGGATGGGAGAAAGTATTTTCAAACAAATCAACAGACAAAGGATTAATCTCCAAAATATATGAAGAGCTCATGCAGGGGCTTCCCTGGTGGCACAGTGGTTGATGTACGCCTGCTGATGCAGGGGACATGGGTTCGTGCCCCAGTCCAGAAAGATCCCACATGCCGTGGAGCAGCTGGGCCCATGGGCCATGGCCGCGGAGCCTGCGCGTCTGGAGCCTGTGCTCCACAATGGGAGAGGCCACAGCAGTGAGAGGCCCGCGTACCGCAAAAAAAAAAAAAAAAAAAATAGAGCTCATGCAGCTCAATATTAAAGAAACAAACAACCCAATCCAAAAATGGGCGAAGACCTAAATAGATATTTCTCCAAAGAAGACATACAGATGGCCAAGAAGCACATTAAAAACTGCTCAACATCACTAATTATTAGAGAAATGCAAATCAAAAGTATAATGAGGTGTCACCTGACACCAGTTAGAATGGGCATCATCAGAAAATCTACAAACAACAAATGCTGGAGAGGGTGTGGAGAAAAGGGAACCCTCTTGCACTGTTGGTGGGAATGTAAATTGATAGAGCCACTATGGAGAACAGTATGGAGGTTCCTTAAAGACCTAAAAATAGAATTACCATATGATCCAGTAATCCCGCTACTGGGCATATACCCAGAGAAAACCATAATTCAAAAAGACACATGCACCCCAATGTTCATTGCAGCACTTTTCACAGTAGGCAGGTCATGGAAACAACCTAAATGCCCTACGACAGACGAATGGATAAAGAAGTTGTGGTACATATATACAATGGAATATTACTCAGCCATAAAAAGGAACGAAATTGAGTCATTTGTTGAGACGTGGATGGATCTAGAGACTTTCATACAGAGTGAAGTAAGTCAGAAAGAGAAAAACAAATATCGTATATTAGTGCATATATGTGGAACCTAGAGAAAGGGTACAGATGAACCGGTTTGCAGGGCAGAAGTTGAGACATAGATGTAGAGAACAAACGTATCGTCACCAAGGGGGGAAAACGGTGGGGGGGTGGGGATGGTGGTGTGCTGAATTGGGTGATTGGGATTGACATGTATACACTGATGTGTATAAAATTGATGACTAATAAGAACCTGCTGTATAAAAAAAAAAACAAAAAAGCTAAGCCCAATAAAAAAGTAAACATAAATATATTTAGCTAATTTTCTGAACCAGAATTTCAAGGGTGAAGTGGGTGTGCACTGGAAGACTTGTTGCTAGAAGCTGCTCCAGGCAACTTTAATGAACAGCCCGGTTTGGGAACCAATGAAATAGAAGATGACTAAGCCAAGATTTCAAACATCTTGTCTGGTAGGAAAAAGAGACCCAAATTAATGATTAATTTTATTATTAATAAATGTACCCTATGAAACTTATAGGATATGTTAATTGCAGAACAGTTGAAAAATCTAGACGACTTTAAAGAAAAATATAAAAATCTCCTATACTCCCACTACTTTAGAAGTAACTACTATGTACATTTTGGTGCATTTTATTCCAATGTTTCTTCAGTGTACCCAAAACACAGATATGCAAATTTATACAGACACACATGTGAAAACCACGCAAGGACGCCCATACACACAGTTTTGCGTTCCACCTTTTTCACTTAATATTGTGTCATGAGCATTTCTCATTTAATTGAATTTTATTAATAAAAATATTGAATTTTATTCAGAATATTGTAATTTGCTTAATCAGTCTCGCTTTTTCTGCCTTTTAGGTTGTTTTGAATCTGTTGCTGTTATAAGTAGTTGTATAATAAAGTTCCTTATTTGTAAAATTTTGACCACTTTTGTCTGATTATTTCCTCACTATTGGTCCCTAGAATTTAGTTAGCTCGTCAAGGGGTACGGATGTTTTAAAAATTCTTGATGCAGATTGGTAAAAGGACTTCAATGAAAAGTTATTTTAACTTATATTTCTGCAAAACAGTGTCCATTACCTCACTCTAATTAGGAATATTATAAGTAAAAGATCCTTTAGCAATATAAGTAGAGCAAAAATAGTGTCTTATCTTGATGTCTTAATCAGATTTCTGATATTAGTGTGGTCAAATATTTTTCATAATTTTCTTGGCTATTTGTATTATTTATTTTTTAAAATTTCCTGTTTGTGATGGCTACCTATTTTTGGGTAAAGCTTATTAATTAATCAACAATTTGTAAGAACTCTTTGAATTAGGAATAGTAACCTTTTGTTTGCCATACTAGTTGTAAATAATTTTTCCTATTTGCCTTTAAATTTTATTTATGGTGTTCCTAGAATTACTGAAAGATTTTTCCTGTTGCGTTTTTTTGTTTTGTTTTGTTTTTTGTTTTTGCGGTATGTGGGCCTCTCACTGTTGTGGCCTCTCCCGTTGCACAGGAGCACAGGCTCTGGACACGCAGGCTCAGCAGCCATGGCTCATGGGCCCAGCCACTCCGCGGCATGTGGGATCTTCCCGGACCGGGGCACGAACCTGTGTCCCCTGCATCGGCAGGAGGACTCTCAACCACTGCGTCACCAGGGAAGCCCTTTCCTATTGCTTTAATGTTTTTAATATCTTTTACTATCTGAGATACAGTAATTATTCACCCATATTTTCTTCCAGTTTCCTAAAGAGTTTAAAAAAAACCTCTTAAATCCAGCCTAATTAATTTTGATTTATGGTAAATGCTGAGGGTCTAATATTTTTTCCCCAAATTTTAAACTAAATCTGAAGTTTTATCAAAGAATTCTTTCCTATTGGTTTACTTTTTTTGTTTACTAATTTTATCATTTACACACAAAAAATGTACATTAGGGCCTGGCTCTAGGTTATCTGTATAGTGTCTTTAGTTATAGATTTTGGTACTATGTAGCACCAATGAGATAATTTAACATTTTTTTGGGCAAGTTTTCCTTTGTTGCTTTTCTTTAAAATGTCTTGATTAGTAGCAGTAGTTTATTTTTCCAGTTGGACTTTGGAATCATTTTGTTACATTCCAATAGAAACTAAATTGAAAACTCAACCAATTCCTTATGCTTCATCACTCCCTACCAAGCCAAAAAAAAAAAAAAATCAACAACCAATCAACCAAACAAGCAAACAATTTATGTTGTTTTCACATTACAATTTCTGACTAATTATTGTTTTTCAGAAAGCTATTGATTTTTGTATATTCATTGTGTATCTGAATACTGAGCTTTCAGGTTAATTCATTATTAATTTTAGAGACACTGAAGTGAGGACCAGAGAGTTTATCAGCTTCCCCAAGTCATAAAGTTGGTCTAGTGTTGGAATTGATATTGAGCCTAATTTTCTATAATTCCAAATATAATGCTCCTTATACTACTCCTTATCACTTCCCAAATATATCTGTAGAAATACGATTAGCCAAACAAGGGAAATTATAGCAGTAAGGTCTCTGTACTGGTCAGAGTGTTCTGTTTAACTCTCAGCACCAAATTTTAAGAGTGACGCTGACATTTAAAAGAGTGTCTAGAATGAGCCTGTGATATGAGGAATGATTGAAATCAAGAAAATAAAGCTGTACAGCTTCAATGGCTAGAGTCATGATTGGGAAGCAGTTAAAGGAAACTAGATTCTGGCACATTATGTCAGAACTCTTAACACAGAGAGTTGTTCTCAAATGGAATAGGGTATTTTGGGAGGTATTAATCCACCTGATATTGGAAGTGCTCAAGGAGAAACTGGGTGAGCATCTCTTGAGCATGGTGTAATGCGGATGGGAATGTGGATGAAGAAATCTCTAAGTTTTCTCCTGGTCCTATGATTATTTCTGAATTTAGCTTTGAAAAACCCTAATTCATATGTTAGCCATGGGAATTGGATGTAGTTATCACTACTACTTATGGGGTGAATTAAAAAGCACAAATTTTCTAAACCTCATTTTATTTAGTAAATTTAGTCTTCTTTCCCAGCTTTAAACAAATTCTGACAGATCTCTAAATAGAATGTGGTTTATGTTCTACTCCTTTATTCCTTTGTCTACCCTTTCCTGTTTGTTCTAATGAATTGTGACAAAACAAAACAAAACAAGGATAAACACAAAACAAACTCCTGAATAATCAAAGGGTGATGGTAAACTTGGCCATGTCTTCAGTAAAAAAAAAAAAAATCTGTTAGCTGGGTGGACAATCATTAGCTGTCTCCCTCCTTTCAGCTTGATGGTATTCACTCATTCACTTATTCATGATGGGTTTTTTGGGCTCCAGCTAGTGTGGAGCTCGGTGTTGGGGGGAGCCGTGAGAGATGCAACAATGTCTTTGCCTTAAGAAATCCTGGCTGGAAGGGAAGAGACTATGTAGTGGAAGTGGGATGGGGAGAAGGTAACCGAGGCTTAGAATATGGGATGTTCCGAAAAATGATTCTGTCCCAATCCTGTTAAAGCAATAACAAATGCTTCTGCAATGGCATCACATTCTTTCCTTTCCCACTTCTACTCCTATCAGCCTGGGGAAGAGGAGAGGAGACTTCAGGGTGTGAAGGACTGGTTTGGGTTAAAAAAGGGGATTACGTGAAGCAGAACCTCCATAGATTCTTCTCTTTGCTCCACTTCAAACTTTATTAAGAGTGAACAACAGAGGAAGTTCTGAACAAGGGTGAGGTTTATGGTTTTGAAGTTTACTAGAATTTATTGTGATGTTATGAGCAGAGACTCTGCCATTTTCTACTATTTAACTAATCCCTTAGCTTTCCTTGGTCTTAGGTTTTTCACCTATAAAATGGGGATGGCAACATCTGCTTTTGAAAATACTCATACGACTGTTTGGACAAATGAGATAATGAATATGAAAGTTTTTGTTTTTATTTTTAAAGTCTAAATGCTATGCAAGAATAGGTTATTATTATTTTTTAAATTGAAGTATAATTTACAATGTGTTCGTTTCAAGTGTACAGCAAAGTGATTCAGTTATATATATATATATATATATATATTCTTTTTCAGATTCTTTTCCATTATAGGTTATTACAAGATACTGAGGATAGTTCCCTGTGCTACACAGTAGGTCCTTGTTGGTTATCTATTTTATATATAGTAATGTGTATATGTTAACCCCAAACTGTTATTATTTTTTCCATCTTTTTTAAAAAAATTGAAGTACAGTTGATTTATAATATTGTGTTAATTTCTGCTGTACAGCAAAGTGATTCAGCTTATATATATATATATATTCTTTTTCATATTCTTTTCCATTATGGTTTATCTCAGGATGTTGAATATAGTTCCCTGTGCTATACAGTAGGACCTTGTTGTTTATCCATTCTATATGTAATAGTTTGCATCTACTAACCCCAAACTCCTAAAACTATAATTCAAAGAGATACATGCACCCCTATGTTCATAGCAGCACTATTCACAATAGCCAAAACATGGAAACAGCCTAAACGTCCATCAATAGATGAAAGGATAAAGAAGATGTGGTACATATATACCTCGGAGTATTACTCAGCCATAAAAAGGAATGAAATAATGCCATTTGCAGCAGCATGGATGGACCTAGATATTACCATACTAAGTGAAGTAAGTCAGAAAGAGAAAGACAAATACCATAGGATATCACTTATTTGTGGAATCTAAAATGTGACACAAATGAACTTATTTACAAAACAGAAACAGACTCATGGACATAGAGAACAGACTTATGGTTACCAAGGGAGAGGGGGATGGGGGAGGGATGGACTGGGAGTTTGGTGTTATTATTATTTTTAATTGCAGAATTCTTGTGCTTAGGATATGTCTTTATATCTATATTTGTTAGCATAGATTGATTTTGAGTAGCTCTTGTAGCTCCTTTTAACATGTTGTATCACCCCATATCAATCATTGATGCAGTTACACATTGAAAACTTGATGCTTAAGACAGAAGCCAGAGGTTCAGAAAATAACCTGGCTCCATGTCTGAAATGGTTAGAGTGAATCCAGTCACTGGGGTTTTACATAAAAGCCGTAAGGTCAGATCTCACTCAAACTGCTCCTATGGTGTTTTAGAAAAATAGACATGTCACAGGGTTCCTGGTGAGGAAACTTCTTGAGCTCCCCGGAATGACACCACTGCCATTTAAATAAATTAAAAATTAAAATATTCTTATTTTATTTCAAGAGAAGCTAGGTAGTTTGAGACTTTAGATTAGGAAGTGGAACCTCTGTTTTGGTTTTAGCCTGAACTATGCTGTATTTGTTTAGACTCTTGTTAGACTTACTCTCTGGTTTGTTTTAATCACAGTTTTCTATAAAAGAAGCTTTTCCTTTTTACCATCTAGTAATGTTGAGAAAGTTCATGGGGATCCTTGTCAGTAGAGGGCTTTGCAAAGTAGCATTATCGCTCTGTAGCACACTGGAAAAACCACCCCTGGTTATCAAAAGGCAGTTTCCTTAATAAGCTATCAAAATTATTATACCTCATCACATGGTCTCCTTTGTGGGTGGGCTATTATGTTTGGCAAAGAAATGTGGCATAGTACTTTTGTTTGAAGAAACCTTTCCCTCTCTGGAAGAAACATGTAATCTCAGTATAGCACTGTGGAAAATTGTGCGGAGGCTTTATTGTTTGAATATAGTGGCACAGGACATCTTTACTTAGGAGATTCCTATATCTCCACATACCATCTTTATGTGAATGTCTTGGGATGCTCATGACAAATTGGGAACTCTTCCTGTAACTTTGTCTTAACCGCGAGGTACAGTGGAACAATGGTTCACTATGCTTCCTTTTAGTCATTATTACTTTAAGGAGTCCTTAGAGCTCTAAATAACACAGCGATCCAAACACATGTTAAGGTCTAACTTCTGTCAAGATCCAGGCTGGCTTGCACTTGTTTTCATGCTCTCATTTGTACAGGAAGAATGAACAGGGAAAAAAAATGTACCTGGCCAGCAGCCTGGGCTTCTTGGACATGTGACCTGTGAAGTCATACATGAGGGCACCATGCTCAGAAGGGCCCAGTGTTTAGTCTGAATGCTTTTAAACTTCTGCTGTTACCACCTTGAAATTCTGAACACTTTTTGAGCAGGGATCCCCACGTGTTCATCTTGTACAGGGCCTCACAAATTATGTAGCAGGTCCTGCTTTGAGGTCATTAACTACTTTATTAACTGTTAGAAGATTCCAGATATTGAAAAAAAAGAGAACTAGATGAGGTGGGGTGTCTAGTGAGAGGAAACGTGCTGAGGAAGTAACTATTAATAGAACCTGTGTGTATTTATGTTATTGTTTTAATAGTGGTCTTTTGTATTGGGTAGATTTCTGTTTTATGTAAAGAGCTTTCTACCTCCTACATTCCTATGTTTACAAGTCGAGAAAAAATTCCTTGGGAGTGGAACAAAATAGGGAGTGGATCCGGGGAAATGTGAGAGCTCTTGATAATTCTGCGTCATGAGCATATTTGGCCTGCAAATCTGTTGCTCAGATTCCAGCATCAGGCCTTTAAGTGGCTCATTACCAAAAGGAGTCAGTCCTAGGCAGGTGCTTGTCCTTGTGATTATTGCTGTTGTCTAACTTTTGACCAAGCTCACCTCCTTCATCTATGATCAAATGTCACCCTCTCCATGAGGCCCATCCTGACCATGCTACTGCAAATTGCAACCCATCCCATACCACTCCTGACACTCCTGATTCCCTTTTCTTCACTTATTTTACTGTGAATACATGAGGTTTGGCACAGAGTAAGTGCTCAATAACCATAAATTGAATAAAGGGAATGAGAGAATGAGTGGATAACATGCATTTCTAACATTAAAGGTTAAGCTTTGAAAAGAGTAAAAATATCAGCTTTATTCTTACCCCCTTTCTCCTCAGCTGGTTTGTTCTCTGTACATTGCTTCTAGTTCTCAGAATTCTTCTGAGCTCAACCCCCTCACCCCAAACAGTACTATTTTTGTGAATCTATGATCTCTAGCCAGTTTAAGATCTAGGAGTTTTCCAGTCTGAGTCTCCCCATGGTATTTAGTAACAGTATTTTCTAATGCCACCATCGGAGTGGAGACAAGAAAACGTGTTCCTTGTTGGAGGAGGATGTGAGCAGTATAGGATATTACTGGTCATAAGGGGATCTTGCTATTTCTGAGGGAAATTTACCTGCACCTTTTCATCATTCTTTGGTGTGGACCCTGTTTACTTCCAGAGAGGAACCCTATAGGAATAACTCCTTCAGTCCTTCATCTCACTCTTCCTGAGAACGCTGGAGACATTGGTATTATCAGTTCCAGTGACATTCAAAGCACATTTCCAATCACCTACTTCAGTAGCTCTCCTTTTGTATCAAAATCCGCTATTTGTTAAAACACTATGTACTAACTTAAGCCTCAAGAGACCTTTTAATCAATGTAATATTTAATTAGTTTGAAGTACCCGGTTTTCCACTTAGAGTTGAAAACTAAACTCTTTGGCTAAGATATACGTTGACCATTAATTTAGTAAGTGAAGAGTTGGTACAGGTGTACCTCATTTTATTGTGCTTCACTTTTATTTCGCTCCATAGATACTGCTTTTTTCTCTTTTTTTACAGTTTGAAGGTTTGTGACAACGGGCGCAAGGTTTGTGACAACGGGAGCAAGTCTATTGGCGCCGTTTTTTCAACAGCATTTGATCACTTTTACATTTTGCTGATTGTTGCAATACTTCAAACTTTTTCATTATTATTATATTTGTTATGGTGATCTGTGATCAGGGATCTTTTTGTTTGGCTTTTTTCATTGTGAGCAGTCTTTTTTTTAAATTGAAGTATCGTTGACTTACAATATTATATTAGTTTCAGGTGTACAACCTAGCAATTCAATATTTTTATAGATTGCACTCCATACAAATTTATTATAAATACTGACTGTATTCCCTGTGCTGTACATTACCTCCTTGTAACTTATTTATTTTATACCTAATAGTTTGTACCTTTAATCTCCTTTGCCTATTTTGCCCCTCACCTCTCCCCCTACTCTGGTAACCACTAGTTTTTCCTCTGTGTCTGTGAGTCTGCTTCTGTTTTGTGATAATTGTTTATTTGTTTTATTTTTTAGATTTCACATATAAGTGAAAACATACAGTATTTCTTTGTCTGTGATCAGTGATCTTTGATGTTACTATGGCAAAAAGATTACAACTCGCTGAAGACTCATGATGGTTAGCATTTTTTAGCAATAAAGTCTTTTTTAATTAACGTGTATACGTTATTTTTTAGACATAATACTACTGTATTATGTTATGCAATAGTATTACGCAGTCCAAACATAAGTTTTATCTCTACTGGGAAACTAAAAAATTTGTGTGACTCACTTTTTTATGATATTTGCTTTATTGCAGTGGTCTAGAACCAAACCTGCAGTATCTCCAAGGTATGCCTGTACATGGATAAAGTAATGAAGGAGAAACATGAGAGTAAGCGTACAAAATATAACCCATATTTGGTATACCCAAATGAGGTGCCTTCTTTTAAACAATCATTTCTGTGTACTTTCATAATTTTGTCTTTATTCTCTTTAAGTCTTTCTTTCTTTTTTTTTTTTTTTTGGCCTCGCCCTGTGGCTTACGGGATCTTAGTTGCCCAACCCAATCCACCCCCTCGGCAGTGAAAACGCAGAGTCCTCACCACTGCACCGCCAGGGAATTCCCCCTCTTAAAGTCTTTGAGAAGGACTTCTGACTAATCTAAAATTCAACTTACTGATATGAGAAATGAATGTCACCATCACAGTAATTTTGTTTTCAGTTTGAGAGCCTGGTGTCACATTCCATCTACTTACTACGCTTAATCTGATTTTTTAAAAAGAGGAACAATAAGACTGGCACTTGAGTCTGTCAAGTTATAGGCATATACATTTGTTTTTTAAATTCCTTGCAGTGGAAATAATGACTTTTTGGACGCTCAAAATCATGTGGAATAAATATAACAGTGAAGATTATTTCATTACACAGCCAGAATTGGAGGGATAACTTTTAGTATAATAATCAAATAGATCTTTCTTAGACTGTCAAAAGTTTTTTATTTTTTCTAACAAAGTGCCTATGAGTTGCTGTGTTGGGTTACATTGGGCAATTGTCTTATGATTTTGATTTTGTCTTATGATTTTATAAAGTATATAAAAATAATTTCAGTGTAGGGAAGTAAGAGGAAAACAGTTAAAATTAGGATATTGTCTCTGAGTTTTAGTCTAGGTCAGAGATTTTGAAGATTTTAAGTACTTCCAAAAGTGAAACAATCCCTGCAAACTCTCTGGACACTGTGTGTTTTCATTTCCCCAGGGGGAAGGGCAATAGCTGAGGTGGCTTCCTGCATAAGGCAAGGGTGGAGAAAGCTGGCATTTCCCAGGGTGTCCAGGGGAGATGAGTGGATGTGTTGTTTCCATGGACACACCACTGCTCCATTTTTTCCTTTTAGGTGGTGACCATTGTGACTGGACTTAGTCTGGTGAGGTGTACACTATTGGAGATTTGCTAGACCAAGGCAAGGGTGGAGAAAGCTGGCATTTCCCAGGGTGTCCAGGGGAGATGAGTGGATATGTTGTTTCCATGGACACACCACTGCTCCATTTTTTCCTTTTAGGTGGTGACCATTGTGACTGGACTTAGTCTGGTGAGGTGTACACTATTGAAGATTTGCTCCCACAAACTCTTCTCAATTTTTTCTCTACAATCTTTATACAAGTATCTTACTTCCAAAATAGAATTACTTTGTGATTTTACTTTGGAGATTTGCTTAATTCTTTCTAATGGGATATGGTTAAGCTAATGAAATATTCCAAAAAGTAGTTGTTATTTTATTTTATTTTTTAAATGATCATAAAAACACACACCAGTATATTCAAGAGCCTATTTATTGTCTTGTCTGCTTGTAAGGCATTTAGGCCCTTATGACTTTTGTTCTAGTTCTATTTGCATTTGGAACCCTCAGTGAAAATTCCTAGTTTTCCTGAATAACTGTGTGCAGTCATACCTTTAGAACACATGCGCTTTAGTACGAGTTGTAAGGTGCACTGGGTGTAAAAAGGGTGGAAGCAAGGGTGGGCTGTGATTCAAAAAGGAAAATGTGGAACAAGGGGCTACTTGTGGATTTCATTGGATACATGATTTAATTTAGTTAATTAGGAGATAGAAGCATCAGGAAAAGCAGAGCTTGTGCCCACACAAGTCACACAGTCTAATACAGTAACCTTTAGACAACAGCTGTAACCTAAAAGGCCCACGCCAAAAACAACAGAGCAGGGCCCAGTTCCTGTCCCTTAAAGCGGGACAGCTGAAATGGTGGCTGAGTTTAACAACAAAAAAGAACAAAGCAAAACAAACAATAATCCAAACCAAGGTTTTCTGAAAGGAAAATGTACTAATTAGAAGTTGGACACTTCGAGAACACTGTCTTATGGAAAAGTGCCAATTTTATCTGTGGATTTTTGGTTCCTAACCATTGGCTGAGAAAATATTTCAAGTTATTGCATCTTTCTGGGTGGAACTGAAACATTGTATCCTTCTAATAAAAATTCTAAATTGGGCTTAGCATAGTAATAATTTATGCTGTGGGACTTTGAAGAGCAAAGAGTAATATCTTTCTACCCACCCTGATTTTGCATCAGTTTTCTTCCCACAAGGCGATGAAGAGTTATTTTTATAGATAGTAATGTCCAATATACATTGAAATTAATAAACCCGCATCTGTGATGTTATGCATCAGTTTTTAAAAAGCACTCCTGACGGTTAATTTCAGTGGCAGAATATGCTGAAAAAATTGGGATGTTGATTTCCAAAGTGGTTTTTCTTTAAAAAAATTATAAGTTGTAGCTAATGATAAATGATTGTGCCAGAGATTTCCAGGTTACTGCCAAATAGAGGATTTTGGAAAATTAAAAAAAAAAAAAAAAAGCTGGATCATTTAAGGAAAGTGATTCATTTCACACTTTGACTCTTTCCCAGAACAAACATAAAAAATGCACTATTCTCCTTCCCGGTATTAACGAAATATTTTCCAAATCCATTGCATTGCATGCATTGCATTCCTTTATCAGGATCTTATTCAGTTTGTGACTGTGCTGGAAATTGATATCTTAGAATTAATCTGATACATGCTTTTACCTACTTTTCTCTTGTTTAATGCTTAACTTAAGTACAACGACATTCATTTTAATTTTGTTAGGCTTTCTGGACACACTTCCACAACTACAAATAAAAAGTTTCAAGTCATTTGTTTTATTTCTTTTTCTCTCCTCCTTTTAAAAGATTTTAGCTTTTTGGTGAATTAATTGTTTAAAAAAGTTTCCAAGTTAGGGATCTGTTTTTTGATCTACTGTTTGTCGAATATAAATTTAAGGAAAATCTGCATTTCTTTTAAGGTACATAGAAGGTTAACCAAACTGCCTTAAAAGCTTCTGACTGCTATTTAAAACAGGCACAGTTTTTGTGGAAATCAAGAACATTTGCCCTGCACTCAGGTTCGGAAAACCAAGAGTTACAGAGGGTCACCAGGGTTAAGAGAGTGGCAGAGACCCGTCGTCCATGAAAGGTGACAGTTCTGTTTTTCCACTTACGGGGCTCAGCGGCCGGGGCAGCTAGCAACGCTTCTGTTGTTCGTATGAGCAACCTTCTCCATGAGTTATAACTGTATGCAAGACTTACTGTGATGGCCTGGAGTCTCTCCTTCACGAGCTCAGCTTCTTCCATTCTAGAAGTCAAGGACAGGCAGCCAGTGAGGGAAGTCCAAAACTACCATAAAGCAGGAGCCTCCTTGGGGAGAGGAGTGGAGGTGACAGAGAAGCAGGGAGAAATCCGCTTTGGCAGCGGTGGAGAAAAGCAGAAATCCCCGACTCGGCAGGAGCGTCTCTGAGCAGATGTACAGATCAGGCCAGACACATGTAATGAGGGTGTGCTGGGGAAGCAGACGCTGAGGCTGCTAGCACGGGCTGACTGACAAGTTTGAACGGCAGCCGTACAAGCCCTTTTCCTTCAGGAGCTGCCAGCTCTTTGTTGTAATGTGCACAGTTAGCAAGGCACATTTTCTTATTAACTGTTCCTTACCCAATTCATTCTTTCCTAGGAGTAGCGCTAGAAGCCCATGCACTGAGTGCTTAATCAGCCTCTGCTCTAGCCACACACAACCAAATCTCTGCATGTGTGGGTCTGTGTGTATTTGTACAAAGTTGTTTACCTGTACTGTCCTCCAGAGTTGCAAAGACAAAGGCTTACCTTGACTGGGTCAAGTCACTTGCTTGCCTTTCTTCCTTTAATTGCATTTAGATAAGAATACAAAATTCTAGAGTAACTTTAGAATTTAATATAGTGGTAAACTTACATCAGGCTGTCCTTGCCTTTCCCTTCCCCTCCTACTTCAGCAGCTTGTTTCAAATTTTGGAGTCTTTAGGTCATGGAGAAATTAAAGGCATTAACGTGACTCTGTTAAGAACTTGGTCCACCGGCTGTGTTCAGTGTGGTTTAAATGTCAAGTACCACCCTCCCTTATTTCTTGTCTTGGATTTCTATGGAATGCAGTTCTTTCTTGGATCCTATTCAGCAATGACACTCAGAAAGTTGCCCATCTTGACCTCACCAGTTATGCAAGAGAAAGGAATGAGACTTTGAAAGTGTGAGGAGACATTCTGTAACTCATGTAGTCCGACACCATGTGAGTATTCCCTGGCCCTTTAGAAAGAGGAAGTCAAGCCCAGCGAAACTCTTAGGTCAAAGCAGAGTCTGGGAAGCTTTATGACTGACTTTGTGTTCTTTCCCCTACCATTTCTTTAATTAAATTTTGATGTAATAAATCCTAATTACCATCTACCTCATTGTTACATGTTTAGATGCTATCAAGCACCTTCATATCAACATTCAGCTGAAGAGGTTAAAAGGGCACCCCAAACATTGAACAGATGTTCTTATTTCCTTTGCATTATTGATATCAGTAATAATAATGGCTAACATTTGTTCAGTACTCTCTATAGGCAAATGCTTTACGTTGGATTTATCTTACAAGGTGCTGGCGATATTAGCCCTATTTTAAAAATGAGGGAACTGAGGCTCAGAGAGGTCATTTGTCACACAGGTAATAAGTAGCAATGCCAGGATTGGAACCTGGACTTTCTAATAGCCATTCATCAGTTCTGCCCAGGAAACAGGGCAAGGTGAAACACAGGCTGAAGGTTACATCAGTTGTTATGAGAAAGAGTTGGGCCCTCAGCCTCCTCCTCCATCTAGCTCCCAGAACACTTAGAGCTGGTTATAAACCCCTTAGTTAGAACTCTGTGGGGATCTCCTCTGGGTGACCTTTGTGGCCCTACTGAGAAAAGATTTCCCCATATTGTCATTTAAAGTCACCCTACCATAGAACCTTAAGGTGAAACTCACCAGTTTCCACAGTCTGAAGTCATACATAAGTGTAGTTTGTCTTTACTCATACATCCTCAAGGGACATTTAGGGAGACTAGAGAATGGGAGAATTGACCAGGTGTGGGCCAAGCTTGATTGCTATTGGATGGATATTTAAGCTTAAAAGATCAAACCTTTAAAATTTTTGATTTTGTTTATCTGCAGATCCTGGCTGAAATTAAAGACAAGAGAGCGGTAGTGATAAATATCTCAGTCAGAATTGCATATTTGCTGCTCAGAACAGATGGCAGCCATCCAATTATTAGTCTGGATCTTTTCCTAAAACCAATTTACCTCTTAAATCTCATTTCTGTAATGGGAAAACCCAAGTGTTTTCTAGTGTAAGGGGAGGACTAGATTAAATAAGAGAATCAGGGAATTTAGGAGGGAGCAAAACTGTAATAACTGATTGGGATCATCATGTGTTTATTCATTTATTTAGCTGATAATACTAATAATTGCTAATTTTCAGCATTTGTTATCCATTTATTCTGCACATATTTGTTGAGCACCTATGATGTGTCAGGTACTGTGCTAGATGTTTGAAATACATGGATAAACAAAATTCCTGCTCTGCTGGAACTTATATTCTAGAAGGCAGTAAAAGATAAATATAATAAGCAAAATATAGGAGGTGAGAAGATGACTATGTTGGTCTGAGTCCTTTTGAAAAACAAATGCCAAGATGGATTAAATGTGTTTGATTTTATTAGGAGAATGACAGTATGAGAAAAAATGGGGAGGTAGGCAGCAAAGGCTGGAGCTGGGAAGGTCTGGGAGAGTGGTCAGACCATGGTGCATATTTGACCAGACTGAAGGCAAGAGGGAGGGAAAGTTGGGTGAAAACAGCCCAACCTGCAGTGCAGTGTAAGGAGGATCGGCAAGGCCATCAGAGAGTGCTGGAGCCAAAGTCAGCTACCAGAGAGGTCCTGTGTCTCCGAGGAATGAGCCTATTTTAGCATTCCTGCCAGACTCAATCAATGGCTGGGAGTAACCCCTGAGTGGCACGGTCTTGATGCAAATACGGGGATGGAGTTCAGAGTACAACAGCTGGGACCCCTGGTCGATTTTATTCTCATAGTTGGATGTCTGAGCGGCACATTCTCATGACAGCCACAGCGATAAATGCTGTGGAAAGAAAATAGAGCAAGGGAGGAGAATAAAGATCTCTAATGGGTGGCAAGTTGCAGTTTAGAATTGGGCTCTTAAGGTAGCCTGCATGAGAGAGGAGCATTTGAACAAGGCCTTGAAGGAGGGTTGGGACTTAGCCATGAGGATATCAGTGGGAAGAGCTGATCAGGAAAAGCCTGTGCAAAGGGCCTTGGGTGGACTCTTATGTAGCATGTTTTAGGAGCAAGGCCAGTATGGTTAGACAGCTGGGACTGAAGGGAAGCATAACAGGAGATGTGATTGGAATTGTAACTAGTCTCGGTCCATGAATGGGTCTTGTTAGGCCATTGTAAGGACTTTGGCTTTTACTCTGTGTGCGGTAAGAAGCCAATGAGGTGTTCTGAGCAGAGAAGTAACATGACCTAGCATGTTTTGCAAGGATGGAAGTAGGGAGACTAGGCAGGATGCTACAGCAGTAATTCAGCTGAGAAATGATGGTAGCTTGAGCCAAAGTGGTACAATGAGGGTAGTGGGAACTGGGTAAACTGTGGATATATTTTAAAGTAGAACCCACAGTATTTCCTGAGATTGGATACAGGGTTTGAGAGAAAGAGAGGATTCATGATAACTCTAAGATGCTTGGACTGAGCAAATGGAAGTTGCCATCAATTGAGATGCAGAAGTTGTGAAATAATTTTTTTTTGAGGAAGAGGGTGAATACCAAGTGCTCAGTTTTGGACAAGTGGATTAGTTATCATGTGGAAATGTTGAATAGACAATTGGATATATGAGTTTGGAGTTCAGGAAAGACGGCTCATCTGGATTTATAAAATTTATTTTATCTCTGGTAATAAGTAGGATCACAAAATATCTAGAATTATGGTCCACAAAGCAGCATAATCTAGTGAACTAGTATTTATTCAATGTTAAATATATATTTATGACCAAATTCAGTCATTGTAAAATACACAGTTGAGCTCTATCTGCTCTCAATTATTTTATTAAAGTAATTTTACTAAATATTTTGTTGTTTGCCAACCAATGTAAATGAGGATGGCAAGAGTTAAAAGTTACAGTCCATTACCTTACCTTATATTAGGAGTTAAGAGACGTAAGAGCTTCTGAGACTGCGTTTTCTTAAAATGAATTTGCTTTCTGGTTGGAGAAGTAAGACATAGTCTTGAAACAATTAGAGGACAAAAGAATAGTAAACAAACTGTCACTGTATTCTGATAAAACGTAGTGCTAACTATTGCACTAACTGAGGCCAGGATAGTATAGCATGGTTAGTAATAGTGGTGTATGGCACAAAAAGTAAGTGCAAAATAAGTTGAAGAAGATAGAAATTAATGTGAGTTGCAGGAAAGCTACTACAGGGAGAAAGCAGAACTTAAAAGCAGAGAAGTCATTTCTAAGTGTCAGAGGGAGGGAAATACAATGTATTCAAAGACCAGAAAGGAAATTGTCCTTACCTGGGGCAGAGAGGAGAATTAGATAGAAACACTGATAGAAATATATATCCATACATAGAATTTGATGTTCAGGGAAAGTGAATTAGGGGAGTGGGAGAAGAAAGATCAAATTCATATTTCAGAAGAATAAAACTGTCAACTCTTTTCAGAACATATAGGAAGAGGGAAAGATTAGGTAGGAAGGTCTTTTAGGAAGGTAGGAAGTATGAAATATGAGTGCTTGTGGATAGAGCCTAAAAAATTGCCAGTGTTCTGTAAAAGGAAGGGTGCCCAGGCTTTTTTCTAAGCTCCGGAGGCCAAGGAGTAAATGAATAAGTAGGACAAAGTAAGTGGAGTAGTACTTAAGGTGCTAATACAAATATTTAAAAACCCAAGGATGATGGTGATGGGAATGATTTATAAGGGAGAAATCCAAAAGAAATTTCAGTAAGAGGGTTAAATTAGAAGCATGAGAATTTGATAGGTTCCAAATTATGGACAAAATAGAGCCTTAGATTAGAGATCTTGGATTGCAAACCACAGAGAAATAAAATCCAAATAAAATAATGGCAGGAAGAACATTGAAGGAAACCAAGGGTAGGAAGTAAATAATGTGAAAAGATTTTCTAGAGCATTTCTGAAGCCAGATCCCATTAAAAAAGTGGGTGCTCACTCTCTGACCCCTCTCTCTCTTGTTCTCTCTTTCTTCCCTTCTTTCTTTATGACTTCTCAGACTTCTGGAGGCCAGAAATGGTGTCTGCCTAAAGAGAGAGTTTCCTTCTCATAGTCAGTAGATGTTTAAACAATGTGTGAAGTATGGATAGATGAATGAACAAATGATCAGATCTCAGGGTACTTGGGCTCCCATGTAGTAGTGACACATCTTTACAATTTAATATCTAGTTCCATAATTGTATCCCTATGATCACCAAACTGTTCTTTGAAACCTCTATAATCCCTGAAAGAATCATTAAAAACATCCTGATTCTCAGATTTGTTATGTGATAACCAGTCTGTCTCTATTCTTGTTGCCCTTGACTCTTACTTTCACATCCTTTCCTTCTCTAGTATGGGATGGTATTTAATTGCTATAAGCAAGTAACAGACAGGTATGTAAATTGGGTGATCACATAAATTCCAGGAGATTACTGATACTGGTTTATATTATATTTATATTCCTGATACTGGTTTATATACTGGCTTATATAGCTGGGTTGACAATATGCCTATTTCTTTGTTGGGTAATTTGAGCTTTATGGTTTAGAGGCTAAATGGGGAAAATGCAATAGGCTTCAAGACCATCTATGGTGCATGTGCTCATCTTACTTGAACTGTTCATGGCACTGGGCAGAGTTGATTCCTCTTTCCTTCTTTCTTCACTTGGCCGCCATGATATGCACTCTTGATTTTATTCCCACCTCACTAGTTTCTCTTTCTTAGCCTTCTTTGCTGGTTCCTTCTCTTTTCCCCAACCTGAACACCAGGGTTCAGTTGTTGGTGCTCATTTCTTCTCTATTATTCTCTACTCACTCCCTAGAGATCTCATTTTATCTCATTCTAATGCCATTTATATGCCAAGACTGCATTTTTTTGTACCTACAGCTTAGACTCCCCTTCTGCCCTAGGATCTTAAGAACTCACTTACCCCAAATACCTGCATGGCTCATTCCCTCACCTTTTTTTTGGGTCTTTGCCAAGATGTCACCTTCTCAGTGAGGCCTCCCCTGACCACACTATAGAAAACCACAGACCTCTCTGATTCTAGCAATCCCCCTCACCTGGACCTATTTTTTGCCATAACCCTTATCATCTTCTACAATACTATATAATGCACTTTTTTTGTTTGTTGGTTGCTTGGATTATTGTCCTTCTTCTTTCACTATGGGGGCAACTTCCACATAGTGAAGCGTTTTGTCTGTATTTGGAAATCAATGCTTGAAAAGATTCAGTAACCTATCAAGGGGTTACATATCCAGTAAGCAATGAGACCAGGATTTTAAATCTGGGATTGTCTTGTCCCAAAGCTCCACCACAGTCCACTATATCATCCTACCTCTATTCTTCCTCAGTTGGAATGAGACACCATAGTACCAGGTTTAACGACATATATTATTACATGCCTAGAATAACACATTATGCATGAGGAGCCAACTTGGTCATTTTGGTAATTTGTGGAATTGATTTTTTAAGACTGCACACAGTCTATAACCGTTTTTCTTTAGGGATTTGTTTAAAAATGAGACTACAGCTTTTCTGTAAGTGAAGTATTTCAGAGGTATACCAGTATCAAAAAAAATTTACTAGCAGATATTTAAAGAGTGTATGTGGGTAAGCATGCTGCTTTCTCTTTGAACAGCTCATAGTTCTTTCAGGCTGAGTTTCCTAGGATTCAAACAACTGCTTAATTTAGTGGAAAAGAATATTTAACTAAACCAATTGTTGGACTTTTTGGAGATGAAGGAAGCAGCTGTTTTCTGAACTCAGCCTTAGTTATATAATAGCCTATCAAAAATAGCCACAGACAAAAAATTACCTATTAACAAATGAAACATACAGAGCAAAAAAATCCCCCCAAACACCCATCAAACGAAATGCAAGTGTTCCATAATTTATTTCTTTTCTCATGTGCACATAAAATGAGAAGTTAATATTTAACATATCTAGGATCTTATATTTTAGTTTCCTCTGACTCAGTTTACAAATGGACATGAAGATAATCAGCATTGTAAAAATGTTAGCATTGATGTCAACACCACCAGTGATAAGTCATCTTGAGAGGACATACCCTTGATATGATGTGATGGGAATGGCTCTTTACCTTTGTGATCTTCCTCACCAAAAGCTCTGAAAAACTTCAGAGTCTAAGGAGTCTACAATTATCATTCCAGCAAGATCAAGGACTATAGGTGCCTCAGCACAATGAATTCTCCTCTATCAAATCACCACTCACACATCAAAACCTAGTGGCTTTCATACCCGTGTATAGTGTGTACCATAGAGGGGATGAGAGGACCATCTAAGCTGAACTTTAAGTGTACTTTTTTGAGTCAGAGCATTTGGTGAGGACCGTTTGCCTTATGCATTTTCCTGCCTTTGTTAGCAGTGTAAGGAAGCTGCCCTTCCCTTGGCATTGTTTTCGGGTTTGGGTGTTTTCAAAAATGCTGCTCCACTGTGATACCTTCACTTGATGCTTTCGTTTTCAGTCAATTCAATATTTAAAATATTTGGATCAAGAATGTTCCTGAATTCAAAAGTATTTTGAATGGTGTCGACAAAATGTGATACTACACATACTCAACTGGATATTTATTTGTTTATTTATTTTTACATCTTTATTGGAGTATAATTGCTTTACAATCGTGTGTTAGTTTCTGCTTTATAACAAAGTGAATCAGTTATACATATACATATGTTCCCATATCTCTTCCTTCTTGCGTCTCCCTTCCTCCCACCCTCCCTATCCCACCCCTCCAGGCGGTCACAAAACACCGAGCTGATCTCCCTATGCTATGCGGCTGCTTCCCACTAGTGATCAACCTTACGTTTGGTAGTGTATATATGTCCATGTCTCTCTCTCACTTTGTCACAGCTTACCCTTCCCCCTCCCCATATCCTCAAGTCCATTCTCCAGTAGGTCTGTGTCTTTATTCCTGTGTTACCCCTAGGTTCTTCATGACATTTTTTTCCCTTAAATTCCATATATATGCGTTAGCATACGGTATTTGTCTTTCTCTTTCTGAGTTACTTCACTCTGTATGACAGACTCTAGGTCTATCCACCTCATTACAAATAGCTCAATTTTGTTTCTTTTTATGGCTGAGTAATATTCCATTGTATATATGTGCCACATCTTCTTTATCCATTCATCCGATGATGGGCACTTAGGTTGTTTCCATCTCCGGGCTATTGTAAATAGAGCTGCAATGAACATTTTGGTACATGACTCTTTTTGAATTATGCTTTTCTCAGGGTATATGCCCAGTAGTGGGATTGCTGGGTCATATGGTAGTTCTATTTGTAGTTTTTTAAGGAAACTCCATACTACTCTCCACAGTGGCTGTATCAATTTACATTCCCACCAACAGTGCAAGAGGGTTCCCTTTTCTCCACACCCTCTCCAGCATTTATTGTTTCTAGATTTTTTGATGATGGCCATTCTGACTGGTGTGAGATGATATCTCATTGTAGTTTTGATTTGCATTTCTCTAATGATTAATGAAGTTGAGCATTCTTTCATGTGTTCATTGGCAGTCTGTATACCTTCTTTGGAGAAATGTCTATTTAGGTCTTCTGCCCATTTTTGGATTGGGTTGTTTGTTTTTTTGTTATTAAGCTGCATGAGCTGCTTATAAATTTTGGAGATTAATCCTTTGTCAGTTGCTTCATTTGCAAATATTTTCTCCCATTCTGAGGGTTGTCTTTTGGTCTTGTCTATCGTTTCCTTTGCTGTGCAAAAGCTTTGAAGTTTCATCAGGTCCCATTTGTTTATTTTTGTTTCTAATTCCATTTCTCTGGGAAGTGGGTCAGAAAGGATCTTGCTGTGATTTATGTCATAGAGTGTTCTGGCTATGTTTCCCTCTAAGAGTTTGATAGTTTCTGGCCTTACATTTAGGTCTTTAATCCATTTTGAGCTTATGTTTGTGTATGGTGTTAAGGAGTGATCTAATCTCATACTTTTACATGTACCTGTCCAGTTTTCCCAGCACCACTTATTGAAGAGGCTGTCCTTTCTCCACTGTACATTCCTGCCTCCTTTATCAAAGATAAGGTGACCATATGTGCGTGGGTTTATCTCTGGGCTTTCTATCCTGTTCCATTGATCTTTCTGTTTTTTGCCAGTGCCATACTGTCTTCATTACTGTAGCTTTCTAGTATAGTCTGAAGTCAGGGAGCCTGATTCCTCCAGCTCCATTTTTCTTTGTCAAGATTGCTTTGGCTATTCGGGGTCTTTTGTGTTTCCATACAAATTGTGAAATTTTTTATTATAGTTCTGTGAAAAATACCAGTGGTAGTTTGATAGGGATTGCAGTGAATCTGTAGATTGCTTTGGGTAGTAGAGTCGTTTTCACAATGTTGATTCTTCCAATCCAAGAACATGGTATATCTATCCATCTATGTGTATCATCTTTAATTTCTTTCATCAGTGTCTTATAATTTTCTGCATATAGGTCTTTTGTCTCCTTAAGTAGGTTTATTCCTAGGCATTTTATTCTTTTTGTTGCAATGGTAAATGGGAGTGTTTTCTTGATTTCATTTTCAGATTTTTCATCATTAGTGTATAGGAATGCCAGAGATTTCTGTGCATTAATTTTGTATCCTGCTACTTTTACAAATTCATTAATTAGCTCTAGTAGTTTTCTGGTAGCATCTTTAGGATTCTCTATGTATAGTATCATGTCATCTGCAAATATTGACAGCTTTACTTCTTCTTTTCTGATTTGGATTCCTTTTATTTCCTTTTCTTCTCTGATTGCTGTGGCTAAAACTTCCAAAACTATGTTGAATAAGAGTGGTGAGAGTGGGCAACCTTGTCTTGTTCCTGATCTTAGTGGAAATGCTTTCAGTTTTTCATCATTGAGGACGATGTTGGCTGTGGGTTTGTCATATATGGCTTTTATTATGTTGAGGAAAGTTCCTTCTATGCCTACTTTCTGCAGGGTTTTTTTTTATCATAAATGGGTGTTGAATTTTGTCCAAAGCTTTCTCTGCATCTATTGAGATGACCATATGGTTTTTCTCCTTCAATTTGTTAATATGGTTTATCACATTGATTGTTTTGCATATATTGAAGAATCCTTGCATTCCTGGAATAAACCCCACTTGATCATGGTGTATGATCCTTTTAATGTGCTGTTGGATTCTGTTTGCTAGTATTTTGTTGAGGATTTTTGCATCTATGTTCATCAGTGATATTGGCCTGTAGTTTTCTTTCTTTGTGACATCCTTGTCTGGTTTTGGTATCAAGGTGATGGTGGCTCGTAGAATGAGTTTGGGAGTGTTCCTCCCTCTGCTACATTTTGGAAGAGTTTGAGAAGGATAGGTGTTAGCTCTTCTCTAAATGTTTGATAGAATTCGCCTGTGAAACCATCTGGACCTGGGCTTTTGTTCGTTGGAAGATTTTTAATCACAGTTTCAATTTCAGTGCTTGTGATTTGTCTGTTCATATCTTCTATTTCATCCTGATTCAGTCTTGGCATGTTGTGCCTTTCTAAGAATTTGTCCATTTCTTCCAGGTTGTCCATTTTGTTGGCATAGAGTTGCTTGTAGTAATCTCTCATGATCTTTTGTATTTCTGCAGTGTCAGTCGTTACTTCTCCTTTTTCATTTTTAATTCTATTGATTTGAGTCTTCTCCCTTTTTTTCTTGATGAGTCTGGCTAATGGTTTATCAATTTTGTTTATCTTCTCAAAGAACCAGCTTTTAGTTTTATTGATCTTTGCTATCGTTTCCTTCATTTCTCTTTCATTTATTTCTGATCTGATTTTCATGATTTCTTTCCTTCTGCTAACTTTGGGGTGTTTTTGTTCTTCTCTAATTGCTTTAGGTGCAAGGTTAGGTTGTTTAGTCGAGATGTTTCCTGTTTCTTAAGGTAGGATTGTATTGCTATAAACTTCCCTCTTAGAACTGCTTTTGCTGCATCCCATAGATTTTGGGTCGTCGTGTCTCCATTGTCATTTGTTTCTAGGTAATTTTTTATTTTTCTTTGATTTCTTCAGTGATCACTTCGTAATTAAGTAGTGTATTGTTTAGCCTCCATGTGTTTGTATTTTTTACAGATCTTTTCCTGTAATTGATATCTAGTCTCATAGCGTTGTGGTCGGAAAAGATACTTGAAACAATTTCAATTTTCTTAAATTTACCAAGGCTTGACTTGTGACCCAAGATATGCTCTAACCTGGAGAATGTTCCATGAGCACTTGAGAAAAAAGTGTATTCTGTTGTTTTTGGGTGGAATGTCCTATAAATATCAATTAAGTCCATCTTGTTTAATGTATCATTTAAAGCTTGTGTTTCTTTATTTTCATTTTGGATGATCTGTCCATTGGTGGAAGTGGGGTGTTAAAGTCCCCTACTATGAATGTGTTACTGTCGATTTCCCCTTTTATGGCTGTTAGTATTTGCCTTATGTACTGAGGCGCTCCTATGTTGGGTGCATAAATATTTACAATTGTTATATCTTCTTCTTGGATCGATCCCTTGATCATTATGCAGTGTCCTTCTTTGTCTCTTCTAATAGTCTTTAAAGTCTATTTTGTTTGATATGAGAATTGCTACTCCAGCTTTCTTTTGGTTTCCATTTGCATGAAATATCTTTTTCCATCCGCTTACTTTCAGTCTGTATGTGTCTCTGGGTCTGAAGTGGGTCTCTTGTAGACAGCAAATATATGGGTCTTGTGTTTGTATCCATTCAGCCAATCTGTTTCTTTTGGTGCGAGCATTTAGTCCATTTACATTAAAGGTAATTATCGATATGTATGTTCCAATTCCCATTTTCTTAATTGTTTTGGGTTCGCTGTTGTAGGTCTTTCCCTTCTCTTGTGTTTCTTGCCTAGAGAAGTTCCTTTACAGTTGTTGTAAAGCTGGTTTGGTGATGCTGAACTCTTTCAGCTTTTGCTTGTCTGTAAATATTTTAATTTCTCCATCAAAGCTGAATGAGATCCTTGTTGGGTAGAGTAATGTTGGTTGCAGGTTTTTCTCCTTCATTACTTTAAATATGTCCTGCCAGTCCCTTCTGGCTTGCAGCGTTTCTGCTGAAAGATCAGCTATTAACCTTATGGGGATTCCCTTGTGTGTTATTTGTTGTTTTTCCCTTGCTGCTTTTAATATTTCTTTGTATTTAATTTTGACAGTTTGATTAATATGTGTCTTGGCATATTTCTCCTTGGATTTATCCTGTATGGGACTCTCTGTGCTTCCTGGAGTTGGTTAACTATTTCCTTTCCCGTATTAGGGAAGTTTTCAACTATAATCTCTTCAAATATTTTCTCAGTCCCTTTCTTTTTCTCTTCTTCTTCTGGAACCCCTATAATTCGAATGTTGGTGTGTTTAATGTTGTCCCAGAGGTCTCTGAGACTGTCCTCAGTTCTTTTCATTCTTTTTTCTTTATTCTGCTCTGCAGTAGTTATTTCCACTATTTTATCTTCTAGCTCACTTATCCGTTCTTCTGCCTCAGTTATTCTGCTATTGATCCCATCTAGAGTATTTTTCATTTCATTTATTGTGTTGTTCATCATTGTTTGTTTCATCTTTAGTTCTTCTAGGTCCCTGTTAAATGTTTCTTGCATTTTGTCCATTCTATTTCCAAGATTTTGGATCATGTTTACTATCATTATTCTGAATTCTTTTTCAGATAGACTGCCTATTTCTTCTTCATTCGTTAGGTCTGGTGGGTTTTTACTTGCTCCTTCATCTGCTGCGTATTGCTCTGTCTTCTCATTTTGCTTATCTTACTGTGTTTGGGGTCTCCTTTTTGCAGGCTGCAGGTTCGTAGTTCCCATTGTTTTTGGTGTCTGTCCACAGAGGCTCAGATTGGTTCAGTGTGTTGTGTAGGCTTCCTGGTGGAGGGGACTAGTGCCTGTGTTCTGGTGGATGAGGCTGAATCTTGTCTTTCTGGTGGGCAGGTCCACATCTGGTGGTGTGTTTTGGGGTTTCTGTGGACTTATTATGATTTTAGGCAGCCTCTCTGCTAATGGATGGGGCTGTGTTCCTGTCTTGCTATTTGTTTGGCATAGGGTGTTCAGCACTGTAGCTTAATGGTTTTTGAGTGAAACTGGGTCTTGGCGCTGAGATCAAGATCTCTGGGAGATTTTCGCCGTTTGATATTATGTGGAGCTGGGAGCTCTCTTGTGGACCAGTGTCTTGAGCTTAGCTCTCCCACCTCAGAGGCACATCCCTGACGCCTGGCTGGAGCACCAAGAGCCTTTCATCCACACAGTTTAGAATAAAAGGGAGAAAAAAATAGAAGGAAAGAAAGAAAGAAAGAAAGAAAGAAGATAAAATAAGATAAAGTAAAATAACATTATTAAAATAAAAAATAATTATTAAGAAAACAATTTTAAAAAGAAGAAAAACAAAAATGGACGGACAGAACCCTAGGACAAATGATGAAAGCAAAGCTATACAGACAAAATCACACACAGAAGCATACACATACACACTCACAAAAAGAGAAAAAGGGGGAAAAATAATATATCTTGCTCCCAAAGTCCACCTCCTCAATTTGGGATGATTCGTTGTCTATTCAGGTATTCCACAGATGCAGGGTACATCAAGTTGAATGTGGAGATTTAATTCGCTGCTTCTGAGGCTGCTGGGAGAGATTTCCCTTTCTCGTCTTTGCTCTCACAGCTCCCAGGGGCTCAGCTTTGGATTTGGCTCCGCCTCTGCGTGTAGGTCACCAGAGGGCCTCTGTTTTTCGCTCAGACAGGACGGGGTTAAAGGAGCCGCTGATTCGGGGACTCTGGCTCACTCAGGCGGGAGGGGCACGGAGTGCGGGGCGGGCCTGCGGCGGCAGAGGCCGGAATGACGTTGCACCAGCCTGAGGCGCGCCTTGCGTTCTTCCGGGGCAGTTGTCCCTGGATCCTGGGACCCTGGCAGTGGCGGGCTGCACAGGCTCCCCGGAAGAGAGGTGGGGATAGTGACCTGTGCTCGCACACAGGCTTCTTGGTGGCGGCAGCAACAGCCTTAGCGTCTTATTCCCGTCTCTGGGGTTCGCGCTTTTAGCCGCGGCTCGCGCCCGTCTCTGGAGTTCCTTTAAGCAGCGCTCTTAATCCCCTCTCCTCGCACACCAGGAAACAAAGAGGGAAGAAAAAGTCTCTTGCCTCTTCGGCAGGTCCAGACTTTTCCCCGGACTCCTTCCCGGCTAGCCGTGGTGCACTAGCCACCTGCATGCTGTGTTCACGCAGCCAGTCCTCCCCAGCCCGAGCCTCACCTCCCAGCCCTGCCCGCCCCGGCGGGTGAACAGACAAGCCTCTCGAGCTGGTGAGTGCCAGTCGGCCCTGAACCTCTGTGCGGGAATCTCTCCGCTTTGCCCTCCGCACCCCTGTTACTGTGCTCTCCTCCGCGGCCCTGAAGCTTTCCCCCTCCGCCATCCGCAGTCTCCGCCCGCGAAGGGGTTTCCTGGTGGGTGGAAACGTTTTCTCCTACACGGCTCCCTCCCACTGGTGCAGGTCCCGTCCCTATCCTTTTGTCTCTGTTTATTCTTTTTTCTTTTGCCCTACCCAGGTACGTGGGGGAGTTTCTTGCCTTTTGGGAGGTCTGAGGTCTTCTGCTAGCCTTCAGTAGGTGTTCTGTAGGAGTTGTTCCACGTGTAGATGTATTTCTGGTGTATCTGTGGGGAGGAAGGTGATGTCCGCATCTTACTCTTCCGCCATCTTCCCCTAACTGGATATTTAAATTGTCCAGTTTGCCTCTGTGTGTACTCAGCTGCTTTTTAAACTTGAAAAGTTTGAACTTTCTTTGTTTCTTGTTTTGAAGAATTATTTTGTATTTTTCTCCTCAAATTTGTGATTTTAGTTTAAAGAGTAACTGTAAGTTTTAACATTTGAGTAGTTGGATTTTTTTGCCCTAGATTTGCACAAAGAAATATTGAGTGGGGCCCCTTGTATTTACTAAAATTTTCGCATTCCCTTTTTACTTTCTCCTTAAGTTTGAATCTCAGGTTTTGTTGGTATAGCAAAATAAATAACCTTATATATGTATTGGGATCATATATGCAAATAGAGAAACTGATCATTGAGGAGCTATCCTCCCCATAAAGGAGTCACTGATTACCTAATTCTGCTAGACTCTTGAATTTAGACTCGGGGATTCCTGGTTCTCATATTTAAATCTCAAACACCTGTATTCCCTGAGAAGGTTCAGAGAACAGTTTGGCCATCACAGGAATGAAATTATGGAATTGGGTGTGGAATTGTAAAGGCGTGTCAGTACTACATGGGAGCCCAAGTACGCTGAGTTCTGATCATTTGTTCATTCATCTATCCATACATCACACGTTGGTCAAACATCTGACTATGCAACTGACATTGTGCTATGTTCTAGAGACAGAAATGAATAAGACAATGAGCTCTTTTCAGTGGAGAAGACAGGAGATAGAAGACAAGTAAACTCTGTGTGAAAAGTGCTGGTCACTAAAGTCAGACTCAGGGCAGAGGGAAAACCAGAGTTCAACTAAGTCATCCTAGCAGAGATGACAGCTGAGCCAAGTGTCTGAATCTTTTAGATTTGGACAATTAGGAGTTAATCAAGAGAATGAGTCAGGTTGGAGGGTGGGGAAGCAAAGGGGAAATAGTACAGTCACAGTCCCTGATTTTCTAGATCATCCTAGACAAACTGAATATTCTCCCCAGCTACACATTCCTTAGCAGGTGATAGAATGACTGACTTACCAAGTTGCCCACATACAGGCTTATAAGTCCCGAGTTTATTTTGTAAGGTATGTGGTATTCAAAGACTATATGTATGTATGACCCAGCAATCCCACTACTGGGCATATACCCTGAGAAAACCATAATTCAAAAAGAATCATGTACCACAGTGTTCACTGTAGCCCTATTTACAATAGCCAGGACATGGAAGCAACCGAAGTGTCCATCGACAGATGAATGGATAAAGAAGATGTGGCACATATATACAATGGAATATTACTCAGCCATAAAAAGAAATGAAATTGAGTTATTTGTAATGAGGTGGATGGACCTAGAGTCTGTCATACAGAGTGAAGTAAGTCAGAAAGAGAAAAACAAATACCGTATGCTAACACATATATATGGAGTCTAAAAAAAAAAAAGGTTCTGATGAATCTAGGGGCAGGACAGGAATAAAGACACAGACGTAGAGAATGGACTTGAGGACATGGGGAGGGGGAAGGGTAAGCTGGGACGAAGTGAGAGAGTGGCATGGACATATATACACTACCAAATGTAAAATAGATAGCTAGTGGGAAGCAGCCGCATAGCACAGGGAGATCAGCTCAGTGCTTTGTGTCCACCTAGACGGGTGGGATAGGAGGGTGGGAGGGAGACGCAAGAGGGAGGAGATATGGGGATATATGTATATGTATAGCTGATTCACTTTGTTATACAGCAGAAACTAACACACCATGGTAAAGCAATTATACTCCAATAAAGATGTTAACCGCCCCCCCCAGAACAGACTATACATATGTATACATATATACACACATATAAATGTTTGTCTACATGTATATTTATTAATGTCCTTAACTAATTCACATATATCAAAATCTTGATTTCTTAATTAGAAAGTTAATAAATATAGGTGGTTTTGAATCAGAGAGACATGGGCTTATTTTCCAACTTTTCCACTTACTAGGTGAGTGAACTTGGAAAAATCATTCTGAGAGTCTGTTTCTTCAGGTGTAAACTGATAGTAATTATAGTTCTCATAAAATATTTTGACCAAAGTCAAATGAATATTTAGGTAAAGGTGATAATGGAACATAATAGTTGCTTAATAAACGGCAACTGTTATTATTAAACTTCTTATTGTACAAGTCAATTTCTTAGACAGGTCTATTAAATCTTGCAGGCACATTATTATTTTTTTCAGTGCTTTCACATTTGCTGAATGCATCTTTCTACACATATAACCTAATATTGTGATTGACTTGTTCAGGAGAAAGACCAGAGTCTCATCCTTCTGTGTGAACCAAGAAGTTATCAGATGGGTTCATTTCCAACATGGGGAAACTGAGGCTTAGATGGACTGATTGATTGGGGCAGGGAGCCAGTTCATTAAATGTTAGCATTCTCTGTCCAGCAGTCCTTTCATTTGACTGTCTGTGGAAATCTTGGAAGTCTTGGTCTGATTCTTTGTTATTATGGAAATATGCTAGAAGCTTATCCAATTAGATTGGCTCCTAGTAGAGCCATCACTCTGAAAGCTAGGGTGCGAGCCAGTTATGTTAAAGAAGATTTACATGGCAAAGCAAGAAATGAGCCAGCTGTCAGTGTGTCTACCCTTCAGTCCATTTTACTATTGAGAGTGAAGGCTCTGAGGTTTAGCCTACTGACATTGGATTCCAGACAATAGCAATTCTAACCTGAAGATTTTTAGAAATAAGTGTTTTGAAAGATGCCAAATGAAAGTTTACTTCTAAAATATGTAATCGGTCTCTCTTTGGAGAGATGGATGTTTTGTAAGAGCCAGTGATTATTGCATGCGTTAGGCCTTTAAAAAAGAACCTAAACAAAACAAAACCAAAAAAACCCCAAACATTTTCATTTAGAAGTTTTACTCTATTTTAGCATAGTATGAAAAATCGTTATCTTGTGATTAGATCTGTCATCTTTAGCTCCTTTCCTCTCCAACTCCCCCACCCCCACCCCTCCCTTCTCTCCTCTCTCCTTTCCCCTCTCCTCTTCTCTCTGGTGAGATTCTAACTGTAAGAGTTAGATTGCTTAATGCCTGCCCAGGGCAAAGACCAAAAGAATTGCAGTATGCAGTCATGCAGTGGTGTAGGTGGGGTGAGAATTTAAGAGAACACTAAGTTCCAAGATATATAGTTGCCACAAACAGATTTATAGGACCTCCCTTAGAGCTGGAGGTTAATTAGCGTCCTTATTTCCTGTGAAATGTGAAGTTCTAGAGTATAGTCCAAATAGTGTCAAAGAGAGCTGCCGCTTTATACCCACATCGGTTGTCCAACACCCACTGTTTAAAAAAAAATCCCAGCAACAAAAATATTCCTTTGTATATAGCTAATTTATTTTAAAATTTATTATTGAAGTATGTTGATTTACAATGTATTTATATCTAATTTTAATCTTATAATATAAAAATATTCTTGGAAGAGAAATTTAACAATTTAGCTAAAAATTTCCTTCTAAGTGAAATTCCAAAGAGCAGTCCATTCTGTTCCTGATAGACATTGGAATTGTTAAAAATGAAATCCTAAGCCAATATGGTACCACAATAGTAACCAGCCCTCTAAAGGCAGCCCCTGAATAGGGAAAGAATAGTAATTCAGTTGGGAAAGAAAGGTCAAGCCAGGTGACCATCTCTGGTTAATTTTGTCCAAGGGTTTATTAACTTACTATGGTTTGCCCATTTGACATTTGATTTTTATCAAGCTGTATTCTTATCTCCCTCTTTTAATTACATATCCCTTTCGGAAATGGGTATGAATGAAATAAAAATCATATCATTTTGGGGTGTGGGCAGATTCATTTTCCTTTGTTTTAATTTACCAAATCTGTGTGTGTGTGTGTGAAGAAGCCAGAAATGCATTTTATGATGGCCTCATGAAGTAAGTATTATGTTTCCTGGAGCTATTGAAAGCAGTCAGCTCACTTCCAACAGTGCAATGTAAACACTTTCAATTTTGTGTCAAGCTTTGTGTGATTGCTGGGTCTTCTCCCTCTTTCCACAAATCTACCAAGTACAAATGCATATGCTGACAAATGGAATGCAAACAAATGCTATGCCATGGGTACACAAATGGGTGAAATGCACAGAGAGGCTCTTATATGTCGGTACAAATGGTAGTCCCCAAATGCCAAGTTATTTATAACGAGGAGAAGAGACTTCCTAACATAGGGCTCAAAATAAAGAGGGTTTGTCTACAAAAAAGAATCTGGTGATTCAGTTCTGTGCATTTGTTTATTGACGATCACTTTTTCCCCTTATGTCTTGACATTCCACCAAAGCAAACTGCATGATCTTCCCCTTGGGAACCAATCCAGAGGCTTAGCTTTATTTACAAGTTTCATTATACTAAAGAGCAAAATGTTCTAGCTGATTGAATAGATATCACATGGCAGCCCACTGACTTCTCTATTTGGGAGAAGTATTTGACTCCTAAAGAGAAGTCCTAAATGTTAGCTGATTCACTGTTAGTTTTGTTTTTGTTTTGTATTTACCGTAGCCCAAACCACTGCCTGTGGTTCCTTTCTCCCTCCCTCCCTCCCTTCCTTCTTTTTTTCAGTATGGTGTTTCTCTACTTCAGGGATCCAAGGGAATGGGAAAGACCTAGACTTTTAGGAGTGGAGTGCCCTCATGGGCTGGGGGCTCCAGCATCAAAGATAATTGCAATGACTACTATATCCTTGATGGTCTCCCTGGCTCTCTAGGATGGGTGTGGCCTGGGGAAGATCTTTTAGTACATAGTGGTTATTCCAATATCAAAATGTAAATTCAACACTCTACAGAAATAACATTTTTGAAAAGAGACTAGACTTTTCTAAAGTCACTTTGGTAAGGTATTAGAATAATAGTTGAGAGCCCTTGCTTCTCACAGCAATATTACTGCAGCTTTTATTCCTGTCTCTGCCAATAGCCCTTGGTTCTTTCCACCAAACCAATGAGTGCTAACACATTTGAAGCTTATAGCCAACATTGTGATTCAAGCGGCATGCATAATTAATCCCATATCATGGCCAGTATTACTTTCTCTGTCTCATCCAAAAGTGCACAGAGCTCTTGATTATTACCCGTATCCTCACTACCTAAATAAATTTCATCTGTCCCTTTCCCTTTCTCCTTCCTCCCTTTAACCTCCCTAAGAATTGTTATTATTAGGTGGAACATAACCAAATGGGTCTAGGTATATTTATTAATTTACCACCCCTCAAAGTGTTTAGGTCAATCTGAATGATATATTTAGGGATGAAAACACTTCCCATAGTCTAAATGGGACGTAAGGTTAAGCATTAAAGTTTTACTGAGTGGTCAACTCATGTACGAAAAGAAGTAACCCTTCACCTGAGGCACTAGCTTGAAATCAGTAAGACTTTTGTGGGAATTACAGTCTGCATATCACCTGTGTGTCAGCTGGTGTTGCGTTGGTGCCTCTGTGGTTGGTTGGAAAGATAAATCACTTGGAATGACAAAATCTTGGTTCAAACATGTTGATGGGAATCAAATGATTACTGAAGGTCTTTTGAGATTTAAAACTCTGTTCACAGTGTGAAACTTTTCAATGCTGTACACCTTAGAGAAATGACTGTTGTGGCTTGGTTGTATTCATGCACTCAGCCAGTATTCATTGTGTATTTGCCATGACTTGGGCACTCTACATGAGGCTGGCGACAGGGTTCTGAGCAGATAGACACTGTCTCTGCTCTCCTGAGCCTTAGATTTCAGTGGTGAAAATAGACATGAGAAAAGCAAACACGTAACCACAGTTTTAGATAGTGTTAAGTGCCATAGAGAAAACAAAGCAGGGATTTCAGTAAAGTTACTGGTTATGTGTGGTGGCAGTGGTAGGGCGTTTAGCTAATTTAGACTGAGCAGTCAAGGAAGGTCTCCCTGAGGAGATAATATTTAACTTGTTCCACGTTGAAAACTCAGGGATCGTTTTGAATTAGATTCCTCTTTTCATAGTTCTAGATTTATGAGATTTAGCTGAATACTTATTTGATTTTTATTTGCTCTTTCTCAATTAGCCAAAGCTTTTTGCTGCTGTCATAGAAACATTTAATAAGCTTGCAAATTGACCATAGGGGAGAGTTTGTTTGTTTCCTTTTAAGAATTACCATAAATATCTCACAGCTACTTAAAAAACAAACAAACAAACAAAAACTGCCTCCAGGTAACAGGTGATACTTGTTAAAAAAATAGCCTCATGACTTTAATAGCCAGACTTTAGCTATGAGCATATATTTTTTGAGCAATAATAGATTTTTTTTTCCCCAATGAAAAACCACTTTTCTTTTAGTAACTCTATGTAGTTAAACCCATCCCAACACTGTTGGCCTGAGAGGTATGTCTTTCTGATGGCTTCTCAATCAAAGAAGTGACAAAAGAAGTTATCTCAGTCCTTTCAGAATTTAGCTATGTGAAAAGAGAAGTAATTTAGTAATTCCAGCTATGGTAGAGCCACCAGCCTCCTCAGAAAATGTAACCCACCCAATGTCTTCATTGTCAAATCAGCTTGCTTGACCTTCATTCTTTATGCATTTTAACTAGGTACAAGGGTAATTGGATCCTGGGGTGGATGTTTCAAGACGGATAGCTCCCAGTAGATAGATATTGAGATATTGAAGTACTGGTCAATTATGCCTTACCTTGCTGGTGGGTATCAGTCAGTTGCTGTCCTCAAGGCCCCTCCTGTAATGCTTCAGAAGACATCCATTAGGGATGAGAGCTCTGAGTTTATTTCTACTAGAGGCTTGCCCTGGAAGTCACCCAGTCCTGGTCTTTCTCTCTTAAGGAATTAAGTAAAAATATAGGTCCAAAACAGAAAAACTTTAGAGACCCTTTAAAAAGTTTATGAAAGATAGTATTTGAATGAGACAAAGGTGGTTAACTGTATGGTTCATTTATGACTCATTCATTCACAGATATTTAGAGAGGGAGCATGGCAGAGAGACTTCAGGCTGTGACGCAGGTCTGCCACCTGTGAAAGGAGAGCGGCAAGGAAAGAGGATTGTATAGAAGGAGCTTCAGAGCTCAGTGCAATTTTGAAAGCATCTTAGGTAGGCTGATGGGGAGTTCCTGGGTCAAAGTTGTTTGTTAGAGGAGTCCCACATCAAAACAGCCTGGCTCTAGTTCTCCTACTGCATTTAGTCATTCTGGGAACAGCCAGGAGGAAGCATTGCCTCAGAGTGAACTTTGAGACAGATCTGAAGTGCCCTGTGAGACAGGTTTTCTTGAAGGGAGGTCTGAATGGTGCACCCATGGCCACCATAGACAACATCCAGAATTTTATCTTGAGTGACTCCTGGTCAGAGAGAAACAGGTATGTTTTTGTTTTGTGTATAAATTAAAAGTGTGGTTTTAAATTTGATAAATATGAAGTATCTAAGACATCCACATGGAGGAAGACATACACCAGGATTTACTAGATAGGATCTCAGAGAAGAGGTTGGGCTGGAGAATCAGTTTTGGAGTCATCATATTTTATAGATAGTATTTAAAGCCATGCAAATAGATGAGATCATTTTGGGGAGAGATTGTAGAGAAAGGAGAAAATGTCCAAGACTGAGCTCTATGGAAATCCAATACTGAGAGGCCAGGAACAGGAGGAGAAGCAAGCAAGGGACACTGAGTAGGAACAGCTAGAAAGGTAGGAGGAAAGGCAGGAAAGTGTGCAAGATGAGTGTTAAAGGGGGAGGAAGTGAGACAAGTACATGAAATGCTGCTTTTGGGGCTAAATTAGAAGATGACACAATTGGCAATATGGAAGTCTCCGGTAACTTTCTTTCTTCTGAGTATCATGAGTTCAGAAGACAGTTCAGAATAGGCTAAAGAGAGAATGGAAAATGAGGAACTGGAGTAAATATGTATCTAAAACTCAAGAAATTTGGTGATTTATGGGAGCAGGGAAATAGGGCAGTGGCTGGAAGTGGGTATGGAGAGAAGGAAGTTCTTGTTTTTCATGACTGTAGATATTGGAAGATATTTGTAAGCCAATGGGAATGATCCTATGGAGGGTAAGCAGTTAATTTTGTAAGAGAAAGAAAGGATAGCTAAAGAAGAAAAGTTGCTGGAAAGTTGAGTCTGGGACCCTGAATGCAGATAGAAGGCCTGGCCTTTGCTCGGAGGAGGGAGATGTCATATGTATGGGATATCATTCTTCCCCAGGTGTCTGCAGTGCCTCTCCGCTCAACTTTCTGTTTGTCCAGGGAAGGCTGGAAGGCAGCCTTCATTCTGTTTGGCCATGTGCTCAGCTAGAGACACTATTACCAGGGAAGAAAGAAAAATGGATACGGGAGGACAACTAGGAAAAATCTTTATTAGATTTATTCCTAGGCACCGTATATTTTTGTTGCTTTTGTAAAGGATGTATCTTTTTTTTTTAAGTTACATTCCACAGTTCTCTTTCAAAGCATAGATCTTATCATATCATACCACTTCACTGGCCGCCTTTAACTACACAATAAAGTCCGAACCTCAGCCTGGCAGTCAAAGCCCTTTGCAGTCTGTCCTCATCTACCTGTTCCCATACTTTCCATTTTACTTACTAGTCCCTGCATATGAAATGTACCTATGAAGTCACTCTGTCCTTCCTTTCTTCCCCAGCTTTGAAACTTCTCACCCTTCCAAGGCCTGCTGAAAGGACTCTTCCTCTCTGAAGCCTACCTGGATTTGTAGAACTAATTATTCACTCACATGTGCCTCCATAGCCCATGATACCTGCTTTTATTATACCACTCAATAAATTGCAGTTTCAAATGTATTTGGAAATCTGTGTGCCCATGAAAACATGAGATCTGCAAGTTCCGAAAGTGTTTTAATCATCTGGCAGTACATTTTTATTTAATTCTTTTTCTCCCTTCCTTCCTTTCTTTCTTTCTTTGCTTCTTTCTTCCTTCCGTCCTTCCTTTCTTTCTTTTTCTTATTTTTTAAATTGAAGTATAGTTGGTTTACAATGTTGTGTTAATTTTTGTTGTACAGCAAAAGTGATTCAGTTATACATACATATATATATTCTTTTTAATATTTTTTTTGCATTGTGGTTTATCTCATAAACCATAATGGAAAAGAATATTATTTAATTCTTAGTGTCAAGCTCATAAGATATATTTTTGGAAAATTTTTCTTACAGGCTTATGAAAGCCATTTGATGACATTGGGCCTAATTTTTTCATAAAACGTAATGATAAAGCAATTCTTTTGCATTGGGCCTGAGTATTTGGGTGGAAATTTAGCTGCCCTTGCAACATTACCATTTCTTCTTGGCAGCAAGGACACAGTTCACCCAGAGACAGGAATATATGCCAAAGGGGAAGTACTGGAAGGGGGAAAACATACTTCTCTTGGACACATGTCCATCCTTTCCAATTTGCCTGGCCTGGAAGTGGGTAAATGCAGTGCTGGAGCACACACCTTCAAACCTGTTGGAATCTCTAGCCACCTCTCTCTATATTCCTTAAGTTTTAGAATTATTATGATTAAGCAGTCATTGTGTGCCAGCTACTTCAGTAAGCGCTATGCCATTCTTATCTCATTGACTTCTTACAACAATACTAGAAGAAAGGTAGTTTTATGACTTCCATTGGAAATTGAGACCAAGGGTGATGAGGAGACTTACCCAAAGTCACACACACACAACCTGCAGCAGAATGAGGATTTCAGTCCTTTTCTGCTTGAATTTAGAGACTGAACTTTAAACACTGTGCTCCGAAAACTCTCCTAGGTGTTTGGTCAGCCCATGTCTCTGCTGGGAAGGCCCAAGTTGGAGACGGAGCTGATTTAAGAGAGCCTCATGGTGTATGACAGCACTCTAGGTCAAATCCCAGGAAAGATAAAGCTCCTTTTAATGTTTTCCAAATTTTTCTTCCCTGTAGTCTATTATAATGCTGTCTTCCAGCTGTCCAAAGCCCACCCAAACTCACTCGAAATTTCTTTTTTTTCAAAAACAGCTTTATGGAGATATAATTCGCATACCATATAATTTACCCATTAAAGTGGATTTTTAGTATATTCAGCGTTCATCCATCACCACAATCAATTTTAGGACATTTGTATTACTTCAAAAAGAAACCCATACCCCTTTGCCATCACCCCCAATCTTCTTGTACCCATAGCTCTAGGCAACCACTAATGTACTTTCTGTCTCTATAGATTTGCCTATTCTGAACATTTCCTATAAATGGAAGTGTACAATATATGACCTTTTGTTTCTGACTTTTATTAAGCAAAATGTTTTTCAGGTTCATTCATGTTGTAGCATAATTTGGGACTTTTCTGTGGCCAAATAATATTCCATTGTCTGAACACACCATATCTTATTTATCTATTCATCAGTCGAAGGATATTTCAGTTATTTTCACTTTTTGGCTATTAAAAATAATGTGGATGTGAATATCATTCAAAGTTTCTAGTCCATCTTTTCATTTTTCTACTCAGAACTTCCACTTCCCCATTTCTAAGTCCAGAGCTAGGAGAGCATTAGAACAGTCTAATGATCGTAATTCATACTGAGGGGTAGGTGACTAAGGTACTAAATGCATTTTAAAAGAGGAGCGTTATAACTCAAGTAAGCTTCAAACTAGGGAGATGGTTGCAGGTAGTTCTTTTTGAGAAATGAAGTCTTCCCGGTGCCTTTTTCTTATACTGGCTGCCACCTGTCACTTCTCTTTCCACACCCACAAAATTCCCAAAGAAGCAGTTTAGCAGTCATTTCTGAAAAGCTGCAGATCCTTTCAACAGTTCTGGGTTTAATCCTTTCTCATTTTCTTCCTGTCACATTCTATTTTTCTTCTCTATTATAATTTTTATTTCTGGGTAAAGATTATTATTCTGAATCTTGTCATTACCCATAATTGCAATATCTCCATAATCTCTTCCCACTCTATGACCATTACTTCCTACCTTCTAGCTCCCTCCTTCTAGAACGATGATTCCAACAATTTGATTCCACTTAGATCTGCAACCCACTGATCTTACTACCTTTTCGCTGTCACCCTCCTGATGTCCTTTCTTCACTCTTGACCAAGCTTGAATTCCATTTGCAATCAGTATAGTCACTCTCGTGCATATACCCTCAATTCCCTTGCCTATTTTGGCTTCAGTGTTCTTCCTCGCAAAAGCCACTAAATCCATCTGTCTGTCTATTACACACCTACACCAATCCATCAGAATATGACAAGAAAAACAAAAACGCTTGCCTCACTATATAATTTGCACAGATTTATCCCACTGTAAATTGATGACTGTCTACTTCAGCTGGGCCTCTGTTGCTTTATACTTCATCCTTAATGCTGCCTGGAAATGGTTTCCCTAGTCTATTGGCTTTCCCAGTTTTCTAGCTAATTTTTTCACATCTCTCCTCAAACCTCAAATACCTCCTCCATCATCCTCAATCACAACTGAAAGAAAATTCCCCATCCTCCAACCCCCATTTTTACCCATCTGCAGCAACTGCATCCTTTAGCTCCACCCTCTGCACTTGTTTCTATTGTTTCTCCTTAGAGTGAAGGCTATCTTTCTACTTGTGTGCTAGATCCCACCTTTTACCAGCCAAAGATCGTTGCCCCAACAATTCTCCCCTCTCTCTCCTGCTTCCTCAATTTTTCACTTTCTTGGAACATTATTACCAATATACAAATATGTTGTTTATTATATTTTCTATCTTGAAACAAATAATGAAAACCAAAGCTTTCTACTGACTCCACTATCCTTGCCAGTTACCACTCTACTTCTTTGCTTTCCTTTGCAGCAAAACTCTTTGAAATAGTTGCATCTATCCACCACCTTCTTGAAATCTCCACTAAAAGAGCTAATCAATATAACAAACAATATATCCAAAATGGAATGTCTGATCCTCATGCCTGCAATACTTCTTCTCCATTTGTCTCCATCTCAGTTGATGCCAACACCACCCTTTTCATTGCTCAGAGCCAAATTCCTAGAGGTACCTGATCTTCTCTTTCTCTCTTGCCCCACAGCCAGTCAGAAAATCTCATTTGCCCTACTTTTAAACTCTGTGCTTTATCTGATCAATTCTTATCATCTCTATCATTAGCACCCTGGTGCAAGCCCACTGTTGTCTCTCACCCCCTAGTTGGTCTCCCTGCTTCCATCCTTGCTTCTCATCATTTGTTTCAACAAGGACTGATCCTTGCAAAGCCTAAGTCAGATCATGTCACTTTTCTACATATAACCCACAGCGTAAAAGCCAAAATACTAGTAGTAACAGCCTACACAACCCTGCACGAAGGACCCCTATTAATCTCTGACCTCGTCTTCTATTGCTTTTCCCTTCCTACTCACAGAGCTGATGTGCTCTACCTCAGGACCTTTGCATGGGCCTCTGCCTGGAATCATCTTCCCCTAGAAACCCCCATGGCCAGCTCTTTCAATTGCTGAAAGCCTTTCAAACATCACCTTCTCAATTATATACACCTGAGTCACCCTATTTAAAATTGTATTAAAAAAAATAAAATTGTATAGCATCTCCACCCTGGTTGTCTCACCCTGTTCTGTTTTTGTATAGTGTTTGCCACCTTCTAAAATACAATATATATATAATTTTGCTGTTTTTTATTTTAGTTATTTATTTATTTTTGCTGTACGCGGGCCTCTCACCATTGTGGCCTCTCTTGTTGCGGAGCACAGGCTCCAGACACGCAGGCTCCGCGGCCGTGGCTCACGGGCCCAGCCGCTTGGCGGCATGTAGGATCTTCCCGGACTGGGGCACGAACCTGTGTCCCCTGTATCGGCAGGCGGACTCTCAACCATTGCGCCACCAGGGAGTTGTTGTTTTTTTTTTAACAGCTTTATTGGGGTATAATTGCTTTACAATCGTGTGTTAGTTTCTGCTTTATAACAAAGTGAATCAGTTATACATATACATATGTTCCCACATCTCTTCCCTCTTGCGTCTCCCTCCCTCCCACCCTCCCTATCCCACCGCTCCAGGTGGTCACAAAGCACCGAGCCGATATCCCTGTGCCATGCGGCTGCTTCCCACTAGCTCTCTACCTGACGTTTGTTAGTGTATATATGTCCATGCCTCTCTCTCTCCCTGTCACAGCTCACCCTTCCCCCTCCCCATATCCTCAAGTCCGTTCTCCAGTAGGTCTGTGTCTTTATTCCTGTCTTACCCCTAGGTTCTTCATGACATTTTTTTTTCTTAAATTCCATATATATGTGTTAGCATACGGTATTTGTCTTTTTCTTTCTGACTTACTTCACTCTGTATGACAGACTCTAGGTCTATCCACCTCATTACAAATAGCTCAATTTTGTTTCTTTTTATGGCTGAGTAATATTCCGTTGTATATATGTGCCACATCTTCTTTATTCATTCATCCAATGCTGGGCACTCAGGTTGTTTCCATCTCCAGGCTATTGTAAATAGAGCTGCAATGAACATTTTGGTACATGACTCTTTTTGATTTTTGGTTTTCTCAGGGTATATGCCCAGTAGTGGGATTGCTGGGTCATATGGTAGTTCTATTTGTAGTTTTTTAAGGAACCTCCATACTGTTCTCCATAGTGGCCGTACCAATTCACATTCCCACCAGCAGTGCAAGAGTGTTCCCTTTTCTCCACACCCTCTCCAGCATTTATTGTTTCTAGATTTTTTGATGATGGCCATTCTGACCGGTGTGAGATGATATCTCATTGTAGTTTTGATTTGCATTTCTCTAATGATTAATGATGTTGAGCATTCTTTCATGTGTTTGTTGGCAGTCTGTATATCTTCTTTGGAGAGAAGTCTATTTAGGTCTTCTGCCCATTTTTGGATTGGGTTGTTTGTTTTTTTGTTATTGAGCTGCATGAGCTGCTTGTAAATTTTGGAGATTAATCCTTTGTCAGTTGCTTCATTTGCAAATATTTTCTCCCATTCTGAGGGTTGTCTTTTGGTCTTGTTTATGGTTTCCTTTGCTGTGCAAAAGCTTTGAAGTTTCATTAGGTCCCATTAGTTTACCTGCTGTTTTTTAATGTTTATTTTTTACTGTCTGTCTCTTTCCACTACAGTGTGAGCTCCATGAAGTCTGGGATTTTTGTCTGTTTTATTCATAAGCATTTAGGTGCTCAATTAATATTTGATCAATGAATTAATCTGAGAAGTAGAGAAATGCATCCAGTATAGCCTAATAAATTTAACAATCAAATTGCTCTGTGTGAAATATCGATTTTCTTTGAAAGTTTGGTACTTGAATCATATATTAAATCTGAAACTTATTTTTAAAAGATATATATATAAGTATACCTACTTATCTTTATCACCCCCATTGCCGCTCCTGTTATAAGGTTTCATTGAAATGGTTGCTATTTTGAGTTTGCTATAGAAAAATATTTGTTTTAGCCTACATTATATTTAAAGGCAACATTCTTTTGATAACTGAAACCTAAAATCATTCGTTTTAAAGAGAAGTTTGAAGCCATGGTATTAGCTTTGTGTCCTGGAATTTGGCGTTGAGGACTCCCCGGAATTCTCCAACTGCTGAGACCTAGCTGAGAGCTAAGAATAGTGCAGAACATAAACTTCTATAGAGGCAACTGTGAAAGGAATTTTTAGAAGCAGTGTGAGACTACAGCATTGTCAAAGAGTTTGGGAAATGGCAGTCTTTAATTGTCAAACAGTACAGAGTTTTAGTTATATATTTTATTATCCGAAATTTGTAAGGAAATCTGTGGAAAGCTCGTAGGACTCTGCCTCACAGTTTCATTAATTCTCTATTCATTCATATCTTATTTAACATTATTATGAGGGAACATAGGGTAAGGTCTATATTTGGCAAAAGGCATGTTGTTATTGCCACTTTTTAAAATTTATTTATTTACTTTTTAAATTTATTTTTGGCTGTATTGGGTCTTGGTTCCGGCACATGGACTCTTCGTTGAGGCATGCGGGATCTATCACTGCGGCGTGGGCTTCTCTCTAGTTGTGACGTGCAGGCTCCAGAGTGCATGGGCTCTGTAGTTTGCAGCATGTGGGCTCTCTAGTTGAGGTGCGCGAGCTCAGTAGTAGTGGCACGCGGGCTTAGCTGTCCTGCAGCATGTGGGATCTTAGTTGCCTGGCCAGGGATCGAACCCACGTCCCCTGCATTGTAAGGTGGATTCTTTACCATTGGACCACCAGGGAAGTCCCTATTGCCACGTTTTATGGAGTACCTTCAAGGCACCCCAGAAATGCATGTGGCAATTTTATTTGACACTGGATTATAATTTGTTGAATTCACTTTAGACCTGGGATCCTCATTTTCGTTTGTAACCTTCCAGGGTACATTCAAGGACAGTCTGGTAGAATCTGGGAAATGAAATGATGCTGGTTTTGGTTTTCCTGTATTTGCCCTTCCAGCATTCTTATTTCCCCTTTCAGCATCTTAATCCTCATGGCCAGTTTGGTCATGGGGAATACCACAGAGCTCTGCCCTCCTCAGGAAATTCTTATTTCCTGTCCCTACCTGGCTCCTTCCCCTTCAGTGGAAACCTGTTCTTAACCGACTGATTGCTGGGGGAAAAAATCTAGTCTACAGTTTTGTTTTGGTAAAATAAGGAAATTGGTCTAGATGACATCCAAGATCTCTTCCTGCTCTAGAATCTTGTGATTCTATGATCCTCTCTTTTCTGGGCACAATGAAAACTACTGATTATAAACTTTCTCGAGAAAACTTCCATTTTCACCATGTTTGTGGAATTATCCTTTTTGTTTTGTTATCTCTCTCTCTAAGGAATATTATTTGGACCTAAACTAGTATTCTGCCAATAGCACATTTCATAGAAGACAGGTCAGTCTCAGGCCCAGTTTCTAGGTGCTTGGATTTCAAGCTCCTAACTGGGACTGCTGGGCAGTTTGGTGGAAAGATGCTGGTGTGTTTCCCACTCTTGGTAAAGGCATTGTTTCACAGCCACTCTGCATGTGCTTCTCCACTTTTGGACTCAGCATGGACCACTGAGTCCTCGATAGAATCATTTATTAAAAGGTGTAATATTGCTAGTACTATGATAGTTTTCTAGTCTCAGTCCTTGCAAGCGGTCCACGTGAGAGCACACTATGGACTAGAAAGAAGTAAGTGAGAGTGTCCATCCCGAAACAGACTGGCCTCTGCTGAGATTAATTGTTGGCAAACTCTCTCTAAGATCCTTGACTATAAAGCCATCTGGGGAATGCAAAAGATTACAGTCATTACCCTGATGAAAACCCGAGGTAATTTTGTCTGGATCTGACCCTCTGGTTCCAGGGAGTCTAACTATTCCAATCCTGTCGCTTAGATGACACACCGTAATGATGACATCGAGAATGTGACCAGCTGCTTATCAGGTGCTGGCCCCCTGGCATTTCCTTTCCAGCTCACAGATAGTCCCCTGGAATTTAAACACCTTCTGAAACAGGGGTCCTTCCATCTCTTGTCAGTCATCCCTGCTTTGTAGCTGGTCAGTCACTGTCCCCAGAGGGTGAGAGGACAGACAGCCTCAGACACGTGAATCCACAGTGAGCCCTGTGGAGCCACGGGGGAGAGGAAAGAGCAACAGGTGCTGGCACCCGGGACACAGGCAGGAAAATACTCTCAGAGTGAGGGCTTAGGGGAATTCAGCACACTACCTGCAGAGCAAACTCATTAAGTTTCATGTTCTTTTCCAGAGCTTTCTTCTTTGTTTTTGTATGACTGGCAGACAACCACAGTCACACTTGATTATAGTATTGTTTTCTTCGTTACTAAGGAAGCTTTGTTACTGAAACCCGGTGAAATGTTATAAAGAAAATAGTCGTGATGTGTCACTAAAGAGCTCCAATGAAGGCAAATAAAGTCTTAATAAAAGAGAAATGATGATCTAGACCAAGGTTTCTCAACACGAAATAGTGCTGTCTCTGTGATACAGAATGAAATTGGAAGGCAGCGGGGAAAGAATTTGGAATACAGATTTTTAGTTAAACTATGGTTTCGGCCCAAGGGTAAACGTGGGGAGTTGAGTTTAATTAGAACTGAAATGACTTTGGCAGCATCCACTTAGGTCACAGCTGTCAAAGGGCCTGGCAAGTTCCTAAAATCCTCCCCGCCCCCAAACGGTTAATCCTCAGGAAGTAGGCTTGTTGAATCATTACTGCTAGGGATGAGATGGTACTTTACAAATAAAGGAGGCCTGTTTGAAGGGCAGCGTGTACAGCACAGCATTGTAGCCCTGAATGCTCACCCATCAAGATTTCTTTGAGGAAACTTGCTTCATCCGAGTCCCGTTTATGGTTTTTTACGGTAGAGATACTTGGCGTACTCTTAGGAGTTTAGAGTTTCACTGATGTACACTACAGGCAGAACTTGAGTGAAGTTTAGAAGATAGGGTAAGAAAAGGGATTTGTATGTTAAAGTGTCAGCACAGAAAATACATATAGTATATTAGTTGTAGTTTATCCTTTGTGATTCCATCCCTCATTCTACAACACTAGAACTTTTTTTAAAAACACAATTTTTTCTTTTTCTTGACAAAAGTTGCCTTGCCCTGATTTGCTCACTCCATCAGAAAAGGCCTATTTATAACACATGTAGCTTAGTGTGGACTGGAAATCCTGACTCATCCATTCTCACTTTTAATAACTGCCTAGACTGAATATTTGCCTCTTGACAGTGCTCAGTCTTTGCTATGGCAAAGGGATAGTGAGCAAATTTTGGTTCTAAGGCACTAGCAAGAGCTAGAAATCATTTTGAAAGCAATGGTATGCTTAGCCTGTATCTTTAAGAAGTTTTCCACCCCTTGAGATGTATTCGTGAATGTAAAATAATAGTGGTATTAACATTTAGTGAGAACTTGCTTTGCCCCAGATGGTGTGAATGCTTCACACTTAATTTTCAGAACAATCCAGTGAGCTGAGTCCTAATAGCAACACCTCAATGGAAGGGCTGAATGGCTAGTGCTCTGGGTTTAATGCACGGACCAAGAGTTAAAGGAGGGGAGATTGATTCTGAACATCATGTGGTGGATGACCCTTTGGATCTAGTTGCCCTGGCACAAGGTTCTGTTCTGGGGACAATGGCTAAGCATGTGAGGATTAAAGAAGTATAAGTCTGAGATGTAAGGGTGGGGAAGCACTATGGCCATGACTGAGATCTGGTCCAGTAAAGATGTCACCTTAGCAGTGGGTAGTGTCTTTTAGATAGTGCAGGGACTCTGACAGTGAACCAAGCTATGGTGCTAGTGGACTAATGGGCTTTTCCATTCTCTTCTTCTCTTAGCATTTAGAAGAACAAATGATCCCTGAATTGAATTGTGAAAGCTCTTAGAATTCTTGGACAATTCAGCATTAGGATGGGTTGCCATTTTTAGGAGAGAGATGCTAGACTTCCTGCTAGGGCAGATACAGTTTCTAGCAACAAGTTGGAAAGGTAAAGGAAGTGTGACTATATTTATGCCAGAAGCTGGAAGAGGGTCTTATCTCTATGAATATCCATTTCTATGGGTCACTGCCTTGTCCAGAAATCTCCAGTGACTTCCCATTAAATATGACATCAAACTTAAATTCCTCACACCAGCCACCAATGTACTTCACCTCTAGATGTTCTTTTGGGATCCAACATGGACCTTCTGTTGAATACAAGTACAGATCTTCCTCAATTTATGATGGGGTTATGTACTGATAAACGCATCGTCAACTGAAAATACCGTAAGTTGAAAATGGATTTAATACACCTGACCTACCGAACATCGCAGCTTAACCTAGCTTACCTTAAATGTACTCAGAACATTCATATTAGTCTACCCTTAGATAAATCATCTAACACAAAGCCTATTTTATAGTAAAATGTTAATATATCATGAAATTTATTGAATAAGGTACTGAAAGTGAGAAACAGAATGGTTGTATGCGTACAGAATGGTGGTTAAGTGTGTTGGTTGTTTATTCTCGTGATCGTGGGCTGACCAGCAACTGTGGCTCGATGACTGCCGAGCATCAGAAAGGAGTATCTACTGCATATGGCTAGCGTGGGAAAAGATCAAGATTTCACAATTTGAAATATGGCGTCTACTGAATGTGTATCACTTTTGCACCATGATGAAGTTGAAAGATTGTTAAGTAAAACCGTTGTAAGTCATGTAGTCTCATTTCTTTTTCCGAAATATGCTGTGCTTCCCGACTTGAAGCTTTGCTCAGGATTTCTTCTGTACCTTCAAAAGGAATAACTTCTCCCCTCTCACTATCCATATTAAATTCCTCCACTAAAACCCACTGCTCTTTGTGAAGTTTTTCTCTAGTGCCAGCAAATCTCTTCCCTCTCTAAATTCCTGTTGCCTTTGCTATCCACATTGTTCCTTTGTTTCCATGAGAATAAAGTGCTAGTTATCATTAATTACCTACTTTGCATATTTATATCTTTTCTTTTTAACAAAGCTTTACATTCTGAGAGGATAGGACTACAGGACTAACATTTCTTTTGTATTCTCCATGTGGCAACTTTGATCAAAGGGGGGAAAGCTATGCATTGAATCAGAAGACCTGGATTTCAGTTCTGGCTCTGCCATTTCCTAATTGTGACCTTAGTTGACTTTTTCAAGCCTCAGCTTCTTCATCTATAAAATGAAGTTAATGGTCACTATCTGACAGGGTTACTGTGAAAATGAAACATGATAGGGTATGTGAAAGTAAGTGTGCAAAGACCAAACACGTGTAAATTATTAAGAATATTTGCTCATAAAGTCTTTTTAAAGTGAGAAACTGTTATGCAAGCATACTTTTCTAACGCAGGAATTTATGCCATTCCAGTACCTTTATTATGGATGGCAGAATATCTTAGCATACTTAGTCTTCATTTTAAACTTCTCGGTGAAAACCATGACCTTCCTTCTAAGCAACATTTGTTTTCTTATGCAGCCTGGCCCCTGTTGTCAGCATCACACCAGAGGTGTGCTATCAATCACCTTCAAGTCTTTCCCCTGCTGACCTCCTTCATGTCCAGTTTTGCTGTATTTTTCTCTATTGCTGCATAACAAATCACTCTAAAATGTAATGCCATGAAATAATCATTTATTATTTCTCATTGTTTGGTGGAATTTAGGAGCATCTCATGACATTGCAATCAGATGTCAGGTGTGGCTCTCATCATGTGAGGGTTTAACAGGGGCTGGAGGATGGTTTAGTCACATAGCTGTTGCCCATGCACCTTAGTTCCTCTCCACGTGGGCCTCTCCATGGGGCTGCTTGAGTTTCCTCATGGTATTGTACAGGAGGAAAATCTCTTTTCCTTCTAAGTTCTAAGCCATATCAGAGATGTGCTATCTATCAGCTTCTAAGTTCTAGGCTGGGTCCCCTGTAACAAAAGACAGATTAACAAGAGAAAAACAAACAGAAGTTTATTAACATGTATATTGTTGGGGAGAAAAAATTTTTTTTCGACTACCTGTCTAGGTTCTTCGGCTGTTCTAAAAATCAAATTGACATAAGAGAGATTAATAGGAGAAAAACAAATTTAATTACATATATACAGGGACCCCCAAAGACAATGAGACCTAAGGGCAGGTCTGGCCGTTGAAGCTAATATGTCCTGTTGAGATACGGAACAGGATAGGGGTCTGGGGCTTCAAAGGGGAGGAGGCCAATTCACAGGACAATAAGAAAAGCAGATGTTTGGTAATTAGATGTTTGTCTTGCCATCTAGATAGGTCATTCAGATAAGAAGTTCTCTCTGGTAATAACTCTATTTCTGGGTTAGGCCCCCATCTAAATTCTTTTAGGTGGTTAAGGAGAGGTAAATTTTTTCTTGAGTCTGCTGGGTCTTGATTCCTTTCAGCTCAAAATAGTCTACATGCCAAAGTGGCACATTTTGGGAAGGCTCATTCTGAACTCATTCAATATCTCATATATACATGGGAGAAATTTAGGGGTGAGTAATTCAAAGAGGTGGTTAGGATTGGGGCTTACATACCATCTTCAGCTAAAACAAAGAAAAAGGGACAGGCAAGTTATGGGAGGGAAGGAAAAGCACAGTAAGCAAGGGTAAGGTTTTTATGCAGATATAAGTGTCTTCTCCATTGACAAGTCTTTTGCCATTTAGAGTATCCTTTTCTTCCTGGTACAAATAGGGAGATGTCTTTACAAATTGTGATTTTCTTTAAAAATATAAACTTCCCTTAAAAAAGGGTAACTTCTATTCCGTTTTTAGAGCTTCTCCCATGTCTGCTGTTTACCAAAATAATTCTTATGGCAAAGAGGCGTATTTTGGGGAGGCATATTCTGGTCTCCTACATTGTGACAGTTGGCTTCCCCCAGTGCAAATGAATGAAGAGACCACCACAGAAGCTGAAATGCTTTATATGACCTAGTCTTAGAAGTCACACACTGTTACTTCTGCCATATTGTAGTGGTTACACAGGGACAGACCTTATTCTTTATAAGGGGGGTGGCTATGCAAGGCCTGAATATGTGGAGGTGAGCATCATCAGAGGCCATCTTTGAGACTGGTCACCATGGTCCACCTTCTGGTCCCCAGTGGAAATATACTGATGGCCAGTGGGAAGCTGCTGCATGGCACAGGGAGATCAACTCGATGTTTTGTGACGACCTAGAGGGGTGTGATAGGGAGGGTGGGAGGGAGGCTCAAGATGGAGGGGATATGGGGATGTATGTATACGTATAGCTGATTCACTTTGTTATACAGCAGAAACTAACACAACATTGTAAAGCAATTATACTCCAATAAAGATGTAAAAAAAGAGAGAAATATACTGATCACATTCCACAAGACCCCCAAAACTCATGCCATTGCAATATCAGCTCAAAGACCAAAACTGCAACATCTAAGTCATATCTGGGCACACCTTGAACATTGTTCCTCTAGATCTGGAAACCTGTGAACAAGTTTCTATCCCCTACAGTGCCCAGTACCCAACAGTCATTAAGAAAACACAGGATAATAGCACCCAAACTCTTCAAAAAGGGAGAAAACAGGAAACACACAGAGCCAGTGGTCTATGGCACTTTGGCAGATAGCCAGGCACACATTGCCAATTCCTTGATGAGTGCTCAACTCTACTGCCTGGGAAGGATTCTCCAAGACTCTGGGCTCTTGATTCTACCGTCTGAGTCTTCCTTCCTTTTTTTATAAGAAATGGCCAGTATTTGCACCCGAGTAGTTTTCTCAACCTGCTTCTTGCCCATAGTGGTTCAGGGATCCAAAGCCCTCTCATTTTGTACTGTGTCAGTCCTTTAAATCCAAGAAGACATAATTCTTTTTAAAATTTTGTGGGTTTTTAGTTAATCCATTTATAATCCCCTCTGTTAGACAAAAGGCACACGTACATATCTTTTCAAGACAGGCCTCTCTTCACCTGGATCTTCCTGTGAGGCTACTGAGAGACATCACGTTGAAGGGTCTTAGAGGGATTTTTGTTTAAAGGAGTGAATTTTTGAGACTTAGACCTTAGAAGGTATAAGTCTGACTGAATAGTTTTCTCAGGTACTGCCTTAGATCTTTCTAAGGTCTTAAGAAAGGATCTTATAATTCTTCACTGTGTTTGATCTCTGTTCTGAAGTCATTTCTTAATTTGAGAAGCTTGGAAGGGCTGAGAATGAGAAGGTTTCATTTTTGAACTCAGCAAGTCTTGGCTTCTTTATACACTTAACTGTTGTTCGTCAGCTCATCTCTCCTTTTACATTTTACTATGAGGGGCAAAAAGAAGCCAGGTGGCACTTTTAGCACCCTGCCTGGAAATCTCCTTAGCTAGATCATCTAGTTCATCAGGTACATCTTCTACTTTGCCCATCACTGCGGACAGCAGACTACTAAATTTCCTGCCACTCCACAACAAAGATACTGTTTTCTCCAGCTTTCAATAACATTTTCCACCTTTCCTTTTCTTTTTTTTCTTCTTTTTAAACTAGACTTTACTTTTTAAACAATTTTAGGATCACAGAAAAGTTGTACAGAAAGTACAGAGAGTTCCCATGTCCCCACTGTCCCCGCAGAGGCACCGCTTCCCCACTATCAACATCCTCCACCACGTGATACATTTGTTACAGTTGATGAACCTACACTGACACGTTATCACTCAAAGTTCATAGTGTACATTAGGATTCACTCTTGGTGTTGTATATTCTATGGGTTTTGACAAGTGTATAATAACGTTTATCCACCACTATAGTATCAGGCAGCGGAGTTTCACTGCCCCAAAGTCCTCTGTGCTTAGTCTCTGTGTCCCTCCTTTCCCTCTAACTTCTGGCAACCACTGGTCTTTTTACCTTCTCCATAGTTTTGCCTTTTCCGGAATGTTATACACGTGGAATCATACCATACGTAGCTTTTTTGGATTTAGCTTCTTTCACTTAGTAATATGCATTTAAGATTCCTTCATGTCTTTCTATGGCTTGATAACTCATTTTCTAAAACTGTGGGATAATATTCCATTGTCTGGATGAACCACAGTTTACTTATCCATTTACTCACTTTCTTTGAAACCCTCATTGAAAACCTCCTTGAGGCACATCAGGCTTTCATTTAACGGTATCATCCAAGTCCCTTAGGCTCTCATTAGCATTCTTCTCAAGATCCTTCCAGTTTCTACATGTCACCTCATCTCAAGCCCCTCTCCCATGTTTTACATTTTTGTTGCACTAGCATCCCATTTCCAGGTACTTAAATCTGTATCACTTAGGGTTTGATCAGAGAACCATCCTCTCTCTCTGTGTCTCTGTCTTGTCTATATAATCTATATCGATCTCTATATCTCTTAGTTTATAAAAATCGGCACACACACACTATAAAGGGATTTATTTTAGAAATTTGACCTTATGCAATTGTGGGAGTTGATCACACAATTTATATGAGGTTTCTGTTTTTTTGTCTGGTAATGGAACCCAAAGCTTGCAAGACAGGCAGTTGGGAAGGGCTGAAAGCATGAAATGGTTCTAAAGACAGATCCTCACTGACTTCCTGACACTAAACCTTTAACCTTGGTGATGGGCATATCCTGCAAGAGAAGCTGGCACCTTTTGTCACAGAGCTAAACGTGCACCTGCCCAGGATTTGGAGAAGCTGAAGAAGGAGATCTAGCAGGAGCTGGAGAAGTGTGCTTGGCTGCTGCCAATCAGGGGAGCAGCACAGAAGGAAAATGCCAAGGAGCTGCAGCAGTGCCCTGAGCCTGGCACTGACCTTCACAGCACAAAAGGAAGATGACTGCTCTTTCTTTTTCACCTTTCAAATGTCATGCAAATGTCTTCTGTGCTCCAAACTCATCTGTGCTATGTAGGGAAGGGAATTCTTGGAAATTTACTTCAATTGACATGGTACAAATCCGCTACACTTGCCTGTTCTCTACCTTGTCTTTTCCCTGCCCTGTACGTTCTTTACTTCTTCTCAACTGCAGGGACCATAAAATGAGATGCAAAATTTTTGCACATTGGATTAACTAAATTCAATTGAATCTTTGTTATTACAGAATGGTTGTTTTTTCACTTGTTCAACTCGTATTTAGTTCTCAGTAAATTTATGGCAGCAGCTGTTTTAGACTTTTTCTAAATCCTTATTGTATTGTATTTCAAACCCTTATTATTGCCTCATGCTTCTCTCTCCTATTACCAATGACAATTAAAGTGAAGGGATATAGGCTAGACTGGTGGCTCCCAAACCTTAGTGTGACTGAGACTCAGCTGGAGGCCTTATTAAGACAGAGATTGCTGGGCCCCACCCCCAGTGTTTCTGATTCAGTAGGTCTAGGTGGAGCCTAAGAATGTACTTCTAACAAGTTCCCATGTGATGCTAGACTCCAGAGGTCTTTAGTGATGAGCTAGGGATAGGGGATAGAGATTGATCCAGAGCAGGCTAAGCATGGTACTGTGGTAATAATGAGACTTGGGGGAAAGACCAGTGTTTTAAACATTTGGATGTCTCCCTTGGGCCTGGTGTCACACATCCTGCTACAGCCCAGGATTAGCTTTATGGGTTTCTAAGAGGATCTCAAGACTGTTCCATGTGTATTTTGGTTTTGGCAAAAAAAGCAAGACATTCTTTTTTTTTCTTTGCGGTACGCGGGCCTCTCACTGTTGTGGCCTCTCCCGTTGCGGAGCACAGGCTCCGGACTCGCAGGCTCAGCGGCCATGGCTCACGGGCCTAGCCGCTCCGCGGCATGTGGGATCTTCCCGGACTAGGGCATGAACCCGTGTCCCCTGCATCGGCAGGTGGACTCTCAACCAGTGCGCCACCAGGGAAGCCCAACCAAGACATTCTTGAATGAATGCATATCCACACCTTGATGAAATGGTGAAGACACGAGGAAAAGAAGTTCACATCTTGCCAACTGGGTGTAGCAATATGGAGAATACTTTGCTGTGGAGTATTGCATATTTGTGGCAGCTGATATCAGCACCCCTGTCCTGGCAATCTGTTGGTGTTCAGACATGTGGTGTCCTAAAAGTGCTGCATATCCCTGGGGGAAATTTTCATACTTTAAATAAATACTATTTTCCTAATCTTGTCCCAAATGTGGGGAAGAATATTTATTTATTTATTTTTTTAACATCTTTTTTGGAGTATAATTGCTTTACAATGTTGTGTTAGTTTCTGCTGTATAACAAAGTGAATCAGCTGTATGTATACATATATCCCCCAATCCCCTCTCGCTTGTGTCTCCCTCCCGCCCTCCCTATCCCACTCCTCTAGGTGGTCACAAAGCACCGAGCTGATCTCCCTGAGCAATGCAGCTGCTTCCGACTAGTTACCTATTTTATATTTGGAAGTGTATATATGTCCATGCCACTCTCTCACTTCGTCCCAGCTTACCCTTCCCCTCCCCATGTCCTCAAGTACATTCTCTATGTCTGTGTCTTTATTCCTATCCTACCCATAGGTTCATCAGAACCACTTTTTTTTTTTAAGATTCCATATATATGTGTTAGCATATGGTATTTGTTTTTCTATTTCTGACTTGCTTCACTCTGTATGACAGACTCTAGGTCCATCCACCTCACTACAAAAATTCAATTTTGTTTCTTTTTTATGACTGAGTAATATTCCATTGTATATACGTGCCACATCTTCTTTATCCATTCAACTGTTGATGGAGACATAGCTTGCTTCCATGTCCTGGCTATTGTAAGTAGAGCTGCGATGAACACTGTGGTACATGACTCTTTTTGAATTATGGTTTTCTCAGGGTTTATGCCCAGTAGTGGGATTGCTGGGTCATATGGTAGTTCTATTTTTAGTTTTCTAAGAAACCTCCATACTGTTCTCCATAGTGGTTGTATCAATTTACATTCCCACCAACAGGGCAAGAGGGTTCCCTTTTCTCCACACCCTCTCCAGCATTTACTGTTTGTAGATTTTTTGATTATGGCCATTCTGACTGGTGTGAGGTGTTACCTCATTGTAGTTTTGATTTGCATTTCTCTAATGATTAGTGATGTTGAGCATTCTTTCATGTGTTTGTTGGCTATCTGTATATCTTCTTTGGAGAAATGTCTATTTAGGTCTTCTGCCCATTTTTGGATATTGAACTGCATGAGTTGCTTATATATTTTGGAGATTAATCCTTTGTTAGTTGCTTCATTTGCAAATATTTTCTCCCATTCTAATGCTTGTCTGTTCATCTTGCTTATGGTTTCCTTTGCTGTGTAAAAGCTTCTAAGTTTCATTATGTCTCATTTGTTTATTTTTGTTTTTATTTCCATTTCTCTAGGAGGTGGGTCAAAAAGGATCTTGCTGTGATTTATTTCAAAGAGTGTCTGCCTAAGTTTTCCTCTAAGAGTTTTAAATCCTCTGGTCTTACATTTAGGTCTTTAATCCATTTTGAGTTTATTTTTGTATATGGTGTTAGGGAGTGTTCTAATTTCATTCCTTTATATGTAGCTGTCCAGTTTTCCCAGCAACACTTATTGAAGAGGCTGTCTCTTCTGCATTGTATATTCTTGCCTCCTTTATCAAAGATAAAGTGACCATATTTGCATGGGTTTATCTCTGGGCTTTCTATCCTGTTCCATTGACCTATATTTCTGTTTTTGTGCCAGTACCATACTCTCTTGATTACTGTAGCTTTGTAGTATAGTCTGAAGTTAGGGAGCCTGATTCCTCCAGCTCCGTTTTTCTTTCTCAAGATTGGTTTGGCTATTCAGGGTCTTTTGTGTTTCCATACAAATTGTGAAATTTTTTGTTCTAGTTCTGTGAAAAATGCCAGTGGTAGTTTGCTAGGGATTGCATTGAATATGTAGATTGCTTTGGGTAGTAGAGTCATTTTCACAATGTTGATTCTTCCAATCCAAGAACATGGTATATCTCTCCCTCTGTTTATATCATCTTTAATTTCTTTCATCAGTGTCTTATAATTTTCTGCACACAGGTCTTTTGTCTTCTTAGGTAGGTTTATTCCTAGGTATTTTATTCTTTTTGTTGCAGTGGTAAATGGGAGTGATTCCTTAATTTGTCTTTCAGATTTTTCATCATTAGTGTATAGGAATGCAAAAGATTTCTGTGCATTAAATTTGTATCCTGCTACTTTACCGCATTCATTGATTAGCTCTAGTAGCTTTCTGGGAGCATCTTTAGGATTCTCTATGTATAGTATCATGTCATCTGCAAACAGTGACAGCTTTACTTCTTCTTTTCCAATTTGCCTTCTTTTTATTTCTTTTTCTTCTCTGATTGCTGTGACTAAACCTTCCAAATCTATCTTGAATAATAGTGGTGAGAGTATACAACCTTGTCTAGGTCCTGATCTTAGAGGAAATGGTTTCAGTTTTTCACCATTGAGAACGATGTTGGCAGTGGGTTTGTCATATATGGCCTTTATTATGTTGAGGAAAGTTCCCTCTATGCCTACTTTCTGTAGGGTTTTTATCATAAGTAGGTGTTGAATTTTGTTGAAAGCTTTTTCTGCATCTATTGAGATTATCATATGGTTTTTATGCTTCAGTTTGTTACTATGGTGTATCACCTTGATTAATTTGCATATATTGAAGAATCCTTGTGTTCCTGGGATAAACCCCACTTGATCATGGTGTATGATCCTTTTAATGTGCTGTTGGATTCTGTTTGCTAGTATTTTGTTGAGGATTTTTGCATCTATGTTCATCAGTGATATTGGTCTGTAGTTATCTTCTTTTTGTGGTTCTTTGTCTGGTTTTGGTATCAGCGTGATGGTGGCCTCGTAGAATGAGTTGGGAAGTGTTCCTCCCTCTGCTATACTTTGGAAGAGTTTGAGAAGGATAGGTGTTAGCTCTTCTCTAAATGTTTGACAGAATTCGCCTGTGAAACCATATGGGCCTGGGCTGTAGTTTGTTGGAAGATTTTTAATCACAGTTTCAATTTCAGTGCTTGTGATTGGTCTGTTTATATTTTCTGTTTCTTCCTCGTTCAGTCTTGGAAGGTTGTATCTTTCTAAGAATTTGTCCATTTCTTCCGGCTTGTCCATTTTATTGGCATATAGCTGCTTATAGTAATCTCTCCTGATCCTTTGTATTTCTGCAGTGTCAGTTGTTACTTCCCCTTTTTCATTTCTAATTCTGTTGATTTGAGTTTTCTCCCTTTTTTCTTGATGAGGCTGGCTAATCGTTTATCTATTTTGTTTATATTCTCAAAGAAACAGGTTTTAGTTTTGATCTTTGCTATCGTTTCATTCATTTCTTTTTCATTTATTTCTGATTTGATCTTTGTAATTTCTTTCCTTCTGCTAACTTTAAGGTTTTTTTTTTTTGTTCTTTTTCTAATTGCTTTAGGTGTAAGGTTAGGTTGTTTGAGATTTTTCTTGTTTCTTGAGGTAGGATTGTATTGCTATAAATTTCCCTCTTAGAACTGGTTTTGCTGCATCCAGTAGGTTTTGGGTCATCGTGTTTTCATTGTCATTTGTTTCTAGGTATTTTTTGACTTTCTCTTTGATTTCTTCAGTGATCTCTTGGTTATTTAGTAACATATTTTTTAGTCTCCATGTGTTTGTATTTTTTACAGTTGTTTTCCTATAATTCATATCTAGTCTCATAGTGTTGTGGTCAGAAAAGATACTTGATATGACTTCAATATTCTTAAATTTACAAAGACCTGATTTTTGACCCAAGATATGATCTATCCTGGAGAATGTTCCATGAGCAGTTGAGAAGAAAGTGTATTCTGCTGTTTTTGGATGGAGTGTCCTATAAATATCAGTTAATTCCATCTTGTTTTATATGTCATTTAAAGCTTGTGTTTCCTTTTTTATTTTCATTTTGGATGCCCATTGGTGAAAGTGGGGTGTTAAAGTCCCCTACTATTGTTGTGTTACTGTCAGTTTCCCCTTTTATGGCTGTTAGCCTTTGCCTTATGTATTGAGGTGCTCCTATGTTGCATGCATAAATATTTACAATTGTTATATCTTCTTCTTGGATTGATCCCTTGATCATTATGTAGTGTCCTTCTTTGTCTCTTGTAATAGTCTTTATTTTATTTTATTTTTTTTTTGCAGTACGTGGACCTCTCACTGTTGTGGCCTCTCCCGTTGCAGAGCACAGGCTCTGGACACGCAGGCTCAGCGGCCGTGGCTCACGGGCCTAGCTGCTCCGCGGCATGTGGGATCTTCCCGGACTGGGGCACGAACCTGTGTCCCCTGCATCAGCAGGCAGACTCTCAACCACTGCGCCACCAGGAAGCCCTGTAATAGTCTTTATTTTAAAGTCTATTTTGTTTGATATGAAAATTGCTACTCCAGCTTTCTTTTGATTTCCATTTGCATGGAATATCTTTTTCCATCCCCTCACTTTCAGTCTGTATGTGTCCCTAGGTCCTAAGTGGGTCTCATGTAGACTGCATATATACATGTCTTGTTTTTGTATCCATTCAGCCAGTCTGTGTCTTTTGGTTGGAGCATTTAATCCATTTACATTTAAGGTAATTAATGATATATATGTTCCTATTACCATTGTCTTAATTGTTTTGGGCTTGTTTTTGTTGGTCTTTTCCTTCTCTTGTGTTTCTTGTCTAGAGACGTTCCTTTAGCATATGTTGTAAAGCTGGTTTGGTAGTGCTGAATTTTCTTAACTTTTGCTTGTCTGTAAAGGTTTTAATTTCTTCATCAAATCTGAATGAGATCCTTGCTGGGTAAATAATCTTGGTTGTAGGTTTTTCCCTTTCATCACTTTAAATATGTCCTGCCACTCTCTCCTGGCTTGCAGAGTTTCTGCTGAAAGATCAGCTGTTAACCTTATGGGGATTCCCTTGTATGGTATTTGTTGCTTTTCCCTTGCTGCTTTTAATATTTTTTCTTTGTATTTATTTTTGATAGTTTGATTAATATGTGCCTTGGCATGTTTCTCCTTGGATTTATCTTGTATGGGACTCTCTGCACTCCCTGTACTTGATTTAATGTTTCCTTTCCCATGTTATGGAAATTTTCAACTATAATCTCTTCAGATATTTTCTCAATCCCTTTCTTTTTCTCTTCTTCTTCTGGGACCGCTATAATTCGAGTGTTGGTGCATTTAGTGTTGTCCCAGAGGTCTCTGAGACTGTCCTCATTTCTTTTCATTCTTTTTTCTTTATTCTGCTCTGCAGTAGTTATTTCCACTATTTTATCTTCCAGGTCACTTATCCATTCTTCTGCCTCAGTTTTTCTGCTATTGATCCCTTCTAGAGAATTTTAAATTTCATTTATTGTGTTGTTCATCACTGTTTGTTTGCTCTTTAGTTCTTCTAGGTCCTTGTTAAACGTTTCTTGTATTTTCTCCATTCTATTTCCAAGATTTTGGATCATCTTTACTATCGTTACTCTGAATTCTTTTTCAGGTAGACTGCCTATTTCCTCTTCATTTGTTTGGTTTTTGTGGGTTTTTACTTGCTCCTTCATCTGCTGCGTATTGCTCTGTCTTCCCATTTTGCTTAACTTACTGTGTTTGAGGTCTCCTTTTTGCAGCCTGCAGGTTCATAGTTCCTGTTGTTTTTGGTGTCTGCCCCCAGTGGGTGAGGTTTGTTCAGTGGCTTGTGTAGGCTTCCTGGTTGAGGGTATTGGTGCCTGTGTTCTGGAGGGTGGTGCTGAATCTTGTCTTTCTGGTGGGCAGGGCTGTGTCCAGGGGTGTGTTTTGGGGTGTCTGTGAACTTAGTATGATTTTAGGCAGCCTCTCTGCTAACGGGTGGGGTTGTGTTCCTGTCTTGCTAGTTGTTTGGCCTGGGCATCCAGCACTAGAGCTTGCTGGCCATTGGGTGGAGCTGGGTCTTAGTGTTGAGATGGATATCTCTGGGAGAGCTCTTGCTGATTGATATTACGTGCGGCCAGGAGGTCTCTGGTACTCCAGTGTCCTGAACTAGGATCTCCAACTTCAGAGGCTTAGGCCTGACACCAGGCTGGAGCACCAAGCCCCTTCTGGGAAGTCTGAGCTCTTCTGCCAGCATTCTGTAGGTGTTTTGTAGAAGTTGTTCCACAGGTAGTTATATTTTTGATGTATCTGTGTGGAGGAATGTGATCTCCATGTCTTACTCCTCTGCCATCTTGAAGGTCCCATCTGGGGAAGAATGTTTATCCTTATTGTATCTGAGACTGTCATCTGTATTTGAGGCTCTTGCTTCATGAGTAGATTCTGATGCAAATGAGCAAGAGGCAGTTTTTTAGCAAAGAACACAGGCAGGTATATTAAACTTTAGAGTGGCTTCACTTCCTAATGAAAAGAACACTAGTCCCAGGAATCAGGAGACAAGTTCTAGCTCCAAATCTGTAGTTGACATGTTGCAAGATTTGAGCAAGTCACTTAAATTTTCTGGTCTTAGTTTTCTGGACTGTAAAATAAAGGGGATGGATGAGATAGTTCCAGAGGTACTAAGTCTAAAATTCAATGACAATTCTAATGGAAAACAGGTTCATTAAGTAACAGGATTGATGTGTTTCTTCTGGGAAATAATACATGGTCATATTAGAAATGAACAAATTTGCAAAGTAGATTGAAACAACGTATTGTAGCTTCAGAATCTTGATCAGAGTCTTACAGGACAAACATCTTCTAACTGGTTTTAAGTGAATTGAACTTTTTGAGGTAGGGTGAGAGGGTTGGCTCTAAGGCTGTGCCCCTTGGCACACCAGTCCCTTGTTTAATATAATTTCCTCTCAAGGGCCAATGTAAACAATCAGGCACACACAATGAAAGCCATTGAGTCAAAGTTTCAATGCTTAAGCAACTGTGGCAGGGTAAGTTTTGATGGTGGAATTTGTTAAAGCATCTAGATTGTTTACTTATGAACTTCATCAACTGAAACTTAATTATAAATAGCTCTGGACACTTTTGACATTGAATGTCCTCTGTGAAGGCATCTTTTTGGAATTTAGTTACATCATTTGGTGATGATAATAGCATGAAACATTTTTTAACCTGATTTCTTCAGTATACAGACATTGAAAATTTATATTTTTTAAATGGAGTAAACCATGTTATTTAGTATTCCCAGGAATGATGGTGAATTCAAATATAGTTAATTTTTTCCCAAGGAGAAGTAAAGATTTATAAGCAAAACTTAGATTGAAAAAAACCTCTATTTCTACTATCTTAAATAGTGAGCAGAAGGAGAAACTCAGAGCAATCAGTGCAAGCAGGAGAGGTGTAGATTTACAGGGCTTTGGTGAGGCAGCTAGGTCAATTCTTGAAAAATTGTGAATAAAGGTGGTTTTTGATGCACTTCCCTATCTTTTTATTCATTTCCAAGCAATTTAATAAAACGTCTATCAAGTGTAAAGAACCTCTGTGCTGGAACCTATTCTCAATGCCTTTGTGTTTTTCAGCTAGGATATAAATACATGTGATGAATTTTGATGGTAACACGACAAAGTAGAAAAGAACCCAGAAGTAAGAATGGTCCAAAGACAGGAGTCTTTAAAGTCTTAATCACCCAAGGGTGTGTATTTTTATAGACAGGATAGTTCCACAATAATATTGAGTATAAACCATGTTTTTTTCTAACTTTACAAAAATTCGCAAAGAGTTATCATTATCTCTACTATTAAAGAAACAGAACAGGGCTTCCCTGGTGGTGCAGTGGTTGAGAGTCCGCCTGCCGATGCAGGGGACATGGGCTCGTGCCCCGGACCGGGAGGATACCACATGCCGCGGAGCGGCTGGGCCCACGAGCCATGGCCGCTGAGCCTGTGCATCAGGAGCCTGTGCTCTGCAATGGGAGAGGCCACAGCAGCGAGAGGCCCACGTATCGCAAAAAAAAAAAAAAAAAAAGAGCAAAACCGACTGAGCCTTAGTGTTTAAATAACTTCTGGTGAGCAGTGAATATGAGATTCACACCCAAATCTACTAATGCCAAATCTCGTCCATTGCACCACAGATTGCCAGATGTAGCTCCTTAAATCAGAAGCCTCTTCATTAATCTGGACCATTAGAAAGGTCCAGTCTAAATATAAACACTGCAAAGAAGCTTTTTGACTGTAACACCCCTCCCCACTTTTCCCTACCCTACCCTCATCCCTGACGACTAAGGAGAGAGGAATTTATAGAATTGTAGTCTTTGCAGAACCAAGCTGGCTGATTCAGGAGACTACTACCCTAAAAATAGATTCTGGTAGAAGGAAAAAGTATGTACAATTCTGAAGAATGCCCTTGCAGTGTCTTGATTACTGATTAAAATATGATTTTGATAGGACTGGTTACATAATTTTCAGGTTTCAGTGCAAAATGAAAACGAGGGGCCTCTTAATAATTCAAAAATCATTAAGAATTTTAAGACAGAGACAGCAGAGCATTAAACCAAACGTGGGGCCTCTGTAAGTGTGGAACCTTTGTGATTGCACAAGGTTGCACGCCTCTGAAATTGGTCCTGGATCCTGAACTCAGAGAAGTAATGACCTCTCTCAGTTGTTTTTATTGATCTACATTGAAGATAGCTTGATATAAAGATTGAAAGATTATTCCCATTAATAAGGTTGTGGGGTGAAAAGCAAAGTTCCATTAAAATTTTAAAAGTTTTAGTCTGCATAAAATGTATAGGCACAGACAAGTTCTAGAGTGGTTAGGTCTACAATTTTGTCATTTTCTTGGTGGGAGAAGACAAGAGTGGCAGAAATGTATTTTAATAAATACATTTAGAATTGGAGTCCATAATTAGCTCAGCTGTTCAGAAACTGCATGTTGACTTCATGGACAAAGGAGGTAATAGGAACATGACAATATGTTTTATTTATATTGGTAATCTACTATTTTTTTCATCTTCTCCCTTTGAGGGAGAGGATAAAAGGTAGGCTGCATGTAAATGACACAGCTGAGTATTTGAAAATGCCTGCTTACTTGTCCTTGGACTTTGTGGAGCTGTAGGTTAAAGTAAATAAATGAAAGAAACAGTCTTGCCTTTCGAAGAAATGACAACTTAGCTTATATTTCAGCAAACAGATTTAGAAAAATACTTAAAGTATGTGGTTGGGCTTAAAGAAGATTGAGGATGATATAAGAATAACTTCCAAATATTTTAGGAATAATTTTCATAAATCAGGAGGTCAATGGAAAAGTGCCATGTAAGATATACGATCTACAAAAGAAGGGCTTCATTGATAATTCTGAGAGATCATCTTTTAGTTTTTCTTAAAATTAATAGTCTAGGCCTCTCATTTTTGAGAGGTATGATGCTTTAAAGTAGAACAATCAAGCTGCTCATTAATATTTATAGAATTTTAATAAGCTTTCTAGAGAATTACCACATTCTTCATCTGAAATTAGTTTGTCTTTATGAATTAGCTACATTGGCTCCAAACATCCTCAAGACAAAGACCGTTTAACCTGGTAGTTTTTATATTTAAGGAATACAACACTATTTACAGATGATGTTAGCTGCACATAATTGGCCTGAGGTCCTCCAGTCCAGTAGTTGTAGACATTTTTAGATGAGCTTTTAACTAGAATGGTTTTTAAAATTATGGTAATAAACTATTTTTCCACTTTTATTAAGCTATATTGGTGTACAGTGCTGTGTAAATTAAGGTGTACAGCATAGCGATTTGATTTATATACATCATGAAATGACTATCACAGTAAGTTTAGTGAACATCCATCATCTTCTATAGACACCAAAGTAAAGAAATAGAAAAAATATTTTTTCCGTATGATGAGAACTCAGGATTTGCATATATTACATACAGCTGTGGTAATTATATTTATCACAATGAACATTACATCCCTAGTATACTTATCTTATAACTGGAAGTTTGTACCTGTTGGCCATCTTCATCCAGTTCCCCCTTCCCCACCCCCAGCTTCTGGTACCACAAATCTGATCTTTTTCTATGAGTTTGTCTGTGTTTTTGAAGTATAATTGACCCACAACACTATGTTAGTTCCTGGTGCATGTCTTAGTGAACCAGTATTTCCATGCATTTCAAAATGATCACCACGTTAAGTCTAGTTACCATCTGTCACCATACAAAGATATTACATCGTTATTGACTGTATTCCCCACACTGTCCATTTCATGCCCATGACTCATTTATTTTCTAACTGGAAGTTTTTACCTCTTAATCTCCTTCACCTATTTCTTTCTTTCCCCCACCCTTCTCCCCTCTGGCAACTACCTGTTTGTTTTTTGTAACTGTGACTCTGTTTCTGTTTTGTTATGTTTGTTCGTTTTGTTTTTTAGATCTTACATATTAGTGAAATCATATGGTATTTGTCTTTCTCAGCCTGACTTATTTCATTTAGCATAATACCCCCCTAGGTCCACATGTTGTTGCAAATGGCAAGATTTCATTCTTTTTGATGTCTGAATAATATTCCAGTATGTGTGTATATATATATATATATATATATATATATATATATATATATGCTGTATCTCTCTGACGTGGGGCTGGGGCCGGGGAGGTTCTGAGGCTGCTTCCTCCAGCTGGTGGGTGAGGCCAGGTCTGGGGATAGGGCTGGCCTGCTGGTGGGTGGGGCTGTGTCCCCATGTGACTGACTGCTTGACTTTGGGGGGATCCCAGGACAAGTGCTGACTGGCTGGTGGGTGGGGTGGCCACATCCCAGTGCTAATAAGTTAGAGGGAGGACCCCAAAGTGGCGCTTGCCAGCCCCAGAGTCCTTATGGTACAGTGAGCTCCCCCAAGTGGCTGTCATCATCACCTAGGTCCCCGGGTGAATCCCAGTTGCTTCCTGCCTCTCTGGGAGGCTCTTTTAAGATTAGCAAGTGGGTCTGAGCCAGACCCACTTCTGTCCTGGGTCTTGGAGTGTGTGAGATTTTGTGTGCACTCTTTAAGAGTGGAACCTCTGTTTCCAACAGCCCTCTGGGTCTCCTGAAAGCAAGCCCAGCTGGCCTTCGAAGCCAGACATTCTTCCAGTGCAAGACTCCTGGGCTGAGGAGCCCAGTGTGGGGCTTGGACCACTTCCTCCATGGGGAGGACTTCTGTGATTGTGATATTCCTTCCCTTTCTGTGTTGCCTACCTGGGATTGCAGGTCTTGATTATACCATGTCTCTGCCCCTCCTATCCGTCTCATTGTAGTTTCTTCTTTATAGCTTAGTTGTAAAAGGTCTTTTCTGCTTATCTTCAGGTTGCTCTCATTGATAGTTGCTCTGTAAATAGTTGTAACTTTGGTGTGCGCATGGGAGGAAGCGAGCTCAGGGTTTTCCTACTCTACCATCTTGGCCACTTTCCCAATAATAAACTATTAATGCTACAATCTAATTTTATAAGCTGAACTGGTTTAAAAATTATTTTTATTCTGCAGTCTGTATTATACTATTTTAAAAGGTCCCTATAAGACAGCTTGGCAGTTTCTCATAAAGTGAAACAGATTTACAATATGACTCTGTATTCACACTCCTAGGTATTTCCCAACTGAATTGAAACCTCTATTCAAACACAAACCTATAAATAAATGTTTATAGAGGCTTTATTTATATTCACTAGAGATTGGATTTAACCAAGATGTCTTTCATCAGAAAAATGAATCTTCTTTTACTAAGTGAAAGCAGCCAGATCACAAAGGCTTCATATTGTATCATTCCATTCATATGACATTCTGGAAGAGTAAAACTACAGAGACAAAACAGATCACGGGTTGCCAGGCATTGGTCTAGTAGTGGTTGACCACAAAGGGGATGCACAGGTAATAGAATTATTATTATTATACCCTAAATAGAATTTAGGGTAATAGAATTATTCCGTATGGCACTGAGATGGTGGATACATAACTCTGTGCATTTGCCACAATCTATAGAAGTGCATATCACATATAGTGAACCTTAATGTATGCAAACTAAAAAAGTCAGTGAAGATATTAGATATCCCAAGGTGGAATGCAGACTTTGGCCTGTGATTCTAACTATAGGATAAATGTACAACATAACTGCACTAAAGGGTGTGGGAGGAAAAAGAGCTAAGTTGAAAAACAGTGTTTTGACTGAGAACTGTAAGGGTGAAGACCAAAAGAACTATATATGAACACTGTATTCTAGTTGGTAAATTTGTTTCTCATGGAGGTATAAATTAATAATTATGAAACTGCTTTACATTTACAATGGTAATGCACAAATAAGTAAATGGATGGTGGATGGTGGGTATCATGTTTCTCACTGTTGCAGTGGAAGGTTCCAGGCAAGCAAGAGGGGAAAGCTAGAATGAGCCCTGTTGTACTGGATTAGAGTTGAAGACATCAGTATGAACTCACATGTGGCTTAATATACACACAGATGGATTAATACCAAAAAATTTTAGATGTGTGTATGTTTAGGTTCATATACATATATCACCTAGGTTCATATACATGTATCACCTAGCTCTGTCTCAGTGGACTCTGAGACAGAGTCCACTGAGAGTCTAGAAGCAGTGACATCTCAGGAGAAACAAGCACTCTCAGTGCACAGATCTTGATTTCTAAATATCTTTTTGCTATAAAAGCAACTAGGGGTCCTTGGAAAAATGGTTGACTCTAGGGCTGGTTAGGGAAAATACAAGATGAGCCTGGAGCATCTTGTAGTGCTAAAGAGTAAGGAAATGTTCTCAAAATTAGAGGATGGAGCATGTCAAAGGAACTAAACTGAAGGAATGCCCATAGTCCAAACAAGAATAATTTGAGTAGCAAAATGAATCATAATATAGGATTATAATATGAAATATAAAATATACCTACATTTATAGTGATATACATAAATGATTGAATAAAAAAGTAAATAGGAGAGAAGAGATAAATCTTCCTAACAGAAGAATTCCAAATAATTTATGTAGTACTTCCCCGCTGCACTTTTTGAGTGTGGTTGGATTTACTGACTTACTTCCAAAGGGCAGAGTAGGGAATGGGAAGAATAGTAACTTCATTGTGGAGAAGTCTGGCAAACACTATCTCAACTGCATGACCAAGGTTAACATCACCAGTGTTGTCACATGCATATCATGTATCCTTGATATGATATAATGAGAAAGGTGCTTCACCTCTGCAGTTTTCTTTCTAAAAACCCATAACCTCCAACTAATCATGAGAAAAACATTGGACAAAACTAATTCTAAGGATGCTCTACAAAATACATAACCAGTACTCCTTACAACTCTCAAGGTCATGAAAAATAAGGAAAGACTGAGAAACTGTCACACTAAAGTGACATGCAGACTACATACAATGCGGTACCCTGTATCAGGTTCTGGAATAGAAGAAGAACACTAATGGGACAATTTATTGAAATCTGAAGAAAGTCTGGAGTTTATTTCATAGTAATGCACGGATTCTAGCTTCTTAGTTTTGAGAAATGTACCACGGTCAGATGATATCATCAGGGCAAACTGAAATTGGATAAGGACATACTGGAATTCTCTGTACTATCTTTGCAATTTTTCTGTGAACCGAAAATTATTAAAAAATCAAAGGTTTACTTAAAAAATAACCCTGATGTTAAAAATCTTAATTGATTAATTGGTTGTTTAATTAATTTATTCAACAAGGAGCTACTGAAAACTGTAATCTCTGGTAAGTGAAATAATAATGATGAACAAGTCAGACGTTGTCCCTGTCCTCCCCAAGCTTACAGTTTAGTGAAGGATAGAGACAATAGGCGAGTTCAAATATAGTTGTAAAAAAAACTTTTATTTATTTATTTATTTTGGCCACATGGTATGTGGGATCTTAGTTCCCCAACCAGGGATCGAACATACACCCTCTGCATTGTAAGCGTGACGTCTCAACCACTGGATCACCAGGGAAGTCTATATTCAAATATAATTTGATAAGCACTTTGAGAAAGTGCCAGAGGTTTCAGAAATATTTTTAACTCCTATATTGAAGTTAATAAGTATGGCATGCTAACTGGATGCTGTAACATAGAAACCATGTTAGTCCAAAAGTAATACTCCTATTGAATATTTTTCATATGGGATAATCCCTAAACTCTGAATGATTTGCCAGGTATTTAAAATGATTTTTTATCAGATAAATTTGGGGATATTCTTTACTTTAGTGTACTTTGTTCACCAAGGAATTATGCCCTTACCAAGTGGAGAGCTGTTTCCCTTTTTCATATACAAAATGAAGAGTTAGCCAATACATTCTTAAAAATATCTTTCAATTTAAAAAGTCAGGGCTTCCCTGGTGGTGCAGTGGTTAAGAATCTGCCTGCCAATGCAGGAGACGTGGGTTCGAGCCCTGGTCCGGGAAGATCCCACATGCTGGGGAGCAACTAAGCCCGTGTGCCACAACTACTGAGCCTGTGTGCCACAACTGCTGAACAGTAGTAGCTCCGCAACAAGAGAAGCCACCGTGATAAGAAGCCCATGCACCGCAAAGCGAGCCCCCGCTCGCTGCAACTAGAGAAAGCCATGTGCAACAATGAAGACTCAACGCAGCCAATTAAAAAAAAAACAAAAAAACATCATTATATTTTCCTTTTCCATCATCAAGATTCCTATTTTGTCAGTTTATTTCAAGTAAAAACATGTATCCCAAAGAAGAAAGATATTTTCATAGTGAAAAAGAAAAAACAACAACAACAACTTATATTTCCTTAGGCAGGCAGTGCACCTCAAAAGAATGAGAAATCTTGTTCCCTTCATAATAAGGCTGGGCCTTGAAATGCAGCACTTAAATCACAGACTCTACTCTTGCCAAGCCTAGCCAGCCTACCTTAGCTCTCAAAACCCTCAGGAATGGATATTTTAAAAGGAAGCACTTTTTGTAGATTTGTGATTTCTCACTGCAAAGAAATCCATCTCAGTTTGAAGGATCCTGTGGGTTAAAAGTCAAGACTTATTTGGGAATGCTGGATGACAGACATTCTGTGTCTCTTTTGCTGAGATGTAATCTCACGAAGGACTTATAGTCAATGGCTGTACATGAAGGCAGCTTCTCTGAGGGGCCCAAACTTGTGTGTACTTCAAGTGGAAAGGTTGGAGGGGTGAATATGAAACATGCCCAATCATGAAATCTGCTCCTTTAGTTACAGACAGAGAAGTTTTAGAACCAGAGGCTGGAATCTAAAGCGGTAATAAGATGTCACAAGGCAGGAGTTTCCAAGAATGCACTGGGGAAGGAAGGGGGTGGGGCAGTGGCCAGATTTCCTCTAAAGAAAAAGAGACAATAGAAAAGGAATTTCTAATGGGGTAGGGGAGACAAAAAACAAAAAAACCAAAACCCAAACCAAAACAAACAAAACCATTTTTAGTGGAAGCAAACCTGTCATTTAACACTCTTTTTAAAATTACCCTTTTGCTGAATAATTTTGTTAGTCTTCTATTTTACCTTCCTGTCACTAATTTCTCCCTCCTTGAGTTTATTCTGCAAACTACTTTCTGAATGATCTTCCCAAAACATCCTAGAGATGATATGACCTTCATGGTCAAAAACTATCAATAACTCATAGCCGTCCCAGGAAAAAATCCAAACACATCAATTTTCATTTTCAAGTCTTTAATTTGTAATTTTTTGGTTTTCAAGCCTTTAGATCATTAGCCAAATCACAAAACTTCTGTGTATTGTTTTCTTCATTTGTAAAATGACACTGACTTACAGGAACTTACAGAGTATCTCAGCAGCCTAGGGCAGATATATATCTAAATACTAATTTTAAAAAATGGTTCAGAAGTAGTATTTTGCTATATATCTATCTATCTAATCATCAGTCTTCTAGTAGTAGTAGTAGTAGTAGTTTGTACTTAGGGTGAATATAAATATGGGATATGAATTATTTGTTTCCAATGTTACATTGATTTACCTATACAAGTGGTTTTCATTTTAGTTACTTTGAAACATGCTAAATAAATAAATATAATATCCAAAAGAAAAAAAATAATCACACTTTTACTATGTATTAGGACTTCGACCAATCCTAGCAATATTAAAAAATGAGAATTTTTTTGGTGCCTGCTATATATTTTCAGGAGGTTTAGTAAATAATTGGTTTAATTTAATCTTTTAATCTTCAAAAATCTCTTCAGCAAACTCCTGATCGCATCTGCTTTCAGTAGGTTAATTATAAAACAATTAGGTTCTAATGAGGATTTTGCTTCCTTACTCTGTTTACCAGAACAATTTCAACATCCTTCTATTGATGTGAAACGTGTGGAAACATCATTTTTTTTTTTTTTCTTTTTAATCTTGATTCTGAGAGTCCTGGTAGAATAGTTAAGGAGATTTCTTAACAGTGAACAGGGGAAGTCTTTTTTTCTCTTTTGGTTTTGGTGGTACACAAATTATCTCGTTTCCTCTACTGAGCTGGGAACTCAGAAAAAGAAACTTGTTGGAAATATGAACATTCCTCTTCTTCCTGACTCTTAGGTTTCATTAGAAAACTTTTTACATTGCATAACTTCTACTGAGAGGAGAATGGAGGCAGGGTTAACCAAGAATGTTTGTTAATGTAGAAAAACAACATAGAATCACTAATCACTCATATAACAAACAACGTAAACACCACTGCTTACAGAAATGGTGTAATTCTGAAGTAAAGTTTTAAGTTCATCCCAGGTTGCCATTGAAAGAAGGGTATCAATATTTACCAGGCACCTACTCTATGTCAGGCACGACATAGATGTAAAGTATTTCCCCCCATATTTCATCTCATTTAATTTTTATTGCAGTCCTGTCGTTGCATAGTTTTTCAATCCAAACTATTAGAGGTAAGGAAATTGAGATGTAGGGAATTATAATAACATGTTCAAGGTCATACATCTACTAAATTGCAGGGTTTAGATTTGAAACCACATTTGTTTGATTCAAAACGGATACAATTTCTACTATAGCACACTTCTTCATTGGGGTTTCTATACCCTTCAGAGTCCAGTTTCCTGGTTTAGGGGACTAGCCTGGTAATCTTGACCTGTTGTGCAAGAATCAATGGGCTAAATAATTGCTAATTATAAAGTACTCTGATGCTTGTAGAGAACATGTATTATTAAAAAAAACCAAAAACATCTTATAGTTACTTTCTCAGATTTTTTTGGTTCAAAAAAACCAAATAGCTACATGAAGCTATCTCTACTCCCTCTTTAATGGCATGAATTAATGGAAAACAAACAAGAATTTCCAAGAATTTCCTAACACAGTTAACTCATCCTTCCCTGCTGCTAACTTCTCTCAAACGTTTAGATTCATGGGGACACAAAAGGCCAGACTGCTGTCTCATTAAATTCTTCTTTAGATAAAAATATGTAAGATGCAAATGAGAAAAATGCCAAAGCTCTGTAAAGACTATCTCTGGATTTTATAACCCTGCTTTAGAAGAGTGCATCCATAGGATATAAAGGGAAGAAAAAGAAGCATGCACAACTGTATATGTAATAGGGCTGCAATTTCAGAATATATAAAATAAAAAATATATCTACATAGAGGAAAGACCTGAAATAGATATGCCCAAATGTGGACCATTGGTCACCTGTAGGTGAAGAGCTCATATGGGCATTTAACTTCATTTAAAAAATATTTTTCTGCATTTTCTAGTTCTTAAAAAAGAACTATATATTTCTTCCCTAATCAGAAGAATGCAATGAATTTACATCCATATTTTTAAAAAGACACGTTCTTTGAAAGCAGCTCTGATGGAGTGTGAGGGTGAGAACACTCTCAAATGGAAACAATTTTGTTTGTAAGGGAATGCAGCTTTAAAATGGAAGCAAGGCATTTGTCTCTCTGATGCCGTGGCAACCAGAGGAAAACTGCAAACTCCAACAATGGTATGAAAATGTGCCTCAAGAGTGGGTAAGAAGGAGGCAACCTTGGACCTCTTTTTTTTTTTTCCACTTCCCTTAGCACAGAAGCCTGCATTGTGTTTTTCTAGCTGACTCTATTGCTTTCCAGCTAGGCTGCTGCGATAGGAAAGAACAAACAATAATACTAACCTTTTCCTTGTGAAATTTTGGACCTCTCCAAAGAACTGTGTGCTTTCTCTGTGGAGAAAAGCTCAGTTTCTTTTGAACTAGTTTCTCTTCTTCCCCTCCCCTTGACATCTTCAAGTTCAGTCATTTTTATGATGAAGTTTCTCATATTTCCCTCTCAGAATTCGCCTTGGTTTGCTGTCCTCTTTGAAGCTGCAGGATTGGATTGATCTTTTCTCTGTGTTCACTGTTTTCTTCATCCCCAAGAGTTTCTTCTATGAATTCTCTCTTTTTCAGACCGCAGTCCTCAATATGTTTCTCTTGGTCTCCAAGGACTTGGCAGTCTGATACTACCTCTTCTTTAGAAAATTTTTAAAAATTTAAATCTAGTTTTATTCTTCAGGTAAATCAAATTCCTCCAAGCCACTAAAGATTGCTAAGCGTCCTCATTTTGGCAGTACTAATTCAAATATTGTGTTGTTTGAGATTTCCAAGGGAATTCTTCCCCATTAGACGAGGAAGTAGTGATGTTGCAAAGCTTTCTCTTGTGGTCTGTGTCATAGTACCTACTAACATGACGGCAAGATCAATACAGTAAGGATTGTTGACCTCTGTGCTGGATTTAGCTTAAGATTCTAGTGTTTCGATTTAGAACTTGGTCAACTTGGAAGGCCCAGGAACCTGAGCAAGTAGCCCTCTTGTTTTATCCCTCATATCAATGCTTTTCAGCCAATACAAAGAAAAGGTATTGTTGGGAAGAGAGTCTTTAGGGAGACCAGAAAAGTAACTTTAAAGAATTGCTGGTCCTCAGAGTGGCAGCCAGAGATGCAGATGTGGGAGTGGAGGATCCTGCATGGCAAAGCTGGTCCATGCCCCAGCGTGGCCCTCTGGCGTTAGAAACCGCAGGAGATTAGTGCAGCTGCCCGGCCTCCAATGGGCCTGGGCAGCTGGTCATTCCAGAAGACTGGCAGCGATGGTGTCATTCCTAGGAACATGGTCCAGCAAGAAGAATGAAGATTTTATAGCCATGAGAAAGCTAACTATGGAGGATGGAGGGTTCATGCTATTCATCTTTTGAATTTGACGACAGTGCTAGTGGGCTTTCCCAGGTCAGATAAATTTAGATTAACCCAAGGTTTTATCAGAATGGTACCAGACTTGATATACAGTAAAGGGAACAATTTAACAAGCCATGTTCTTTTTCTTGTTGATAAGAGAGAAACAATAGAGCATGAAGCTACGTGAAAGAATACAAGAAGTGAGTGTTCAGAAGCTGAAATAGTTTCATTTGATAAAATGATCTGGGGATGGGCATGTCTTTCTATAATATATGTATGTACTTAACACAGTGCTGGTACTTCCTAGGTTCTCAATAAATGTTAATAAGATATAATAATAAATTATGCATGACCCTGTTTTGTTTCTGTTTTTTCTTTTCTTTTATTAGGCTTGAGTCCTAATTTCTATATTGCTTTTTGCTGCCAGGTTATTCTGTCTGCTTAGTTGGTTCTTGATATTCTAGGTACTCAGTAGAATTTGTTGAGTGGATAAATGAAGGAAGGAAGGCTTGCAGTGGTTCTCTGTATTTACTTCTGAGGCAATGTTAATATTCTCCATTCCAGAGGAGCTCAAAAAGATTCACATTTATTAGCATCAAAATTTCCATTATAAACGTAGTGGTGTTACACAATTTAAAGTCAAAATAACCAGTATGGCTTTCTTTATCATCTCCTTTTCCTTTTCCTTTTTTCCCTTCATAGATTTTCTTGTACAGTCCTTAAAAACTGGGATGGTTCTACTTCTTAAGGTGGCAGTTTTGAAAGTCATTTTATTTTAGTATTTAACTACTGTCGAAGATAAAGCCAGGCACTAGTTAAAGCGCTAAAGACAGATTTTAATCAATGACATACGATTGCAATAGGGAAGAAGAGTCCAGAAATGAACTCAACTTCGATTTATAAAGAGGTAACTGGGCATTTTAAAGGGAGAATGAGGGAATAGGTAGAGGGATGGGAGGGGACTCAGTAGAGTCAGGGAAGTGAACAATTACAAAAATCGGGAAGGAAGGGTTGGTCCAAGTGAATCCCATCTGGGTTTGCTAATTGGCACCTATCAGATCAGGCTCTGTGATGGTGTCAAATTGACTGGGCCACAGGATGCCCAGTCTCTGATTAAATATTATTTCTGGAAGTGTCTGTGAGGGTGTTTCCAGAGAAGATTAACATTTGAATTGGTGAACTGAGTAAAGAAGATGGCCTTCCCCAATGTGGGTGGGCATCATCCAATCTACTGACGTTCTGAATAGAACAGAAAGGCAGGCGAAGGTTGAATTCACTCTCTGCCTGATGGGTTGAGCTGGGACATCGATCTTCTCCTGTCCTCTATACTTCTGGCTCTCAGGCTTTAGACTCAGATGGGAATCTACAGCATTGGTCCTCCAGCTCTCAGGCTCTCAGGCCTTCAGATTACCCCATGGGCTTTCTTGCATACCCAGCTTGCAGATGGCAGATAGTAGGACTTCTCAGCCTCCATGACCATGTAAGTCTTATGCCTTATAATAAATTATAATAATAAGTGTAAAATATTAAGTGCGTAGCACATAGACAAGGTTCAATAAATGTTGGTTACTGTAACTGACATTATGTGTTGGCTAGCTCAACATCTCTTCCAATCTCCTTCTAGTGTGCCTCTCCATAATGCTAGAAGAACTGCATTGCCTAGACTCCCTTCCAGTGTAGGAGCCATATATGATTTAGAGTCTTTCTATCAGATGCAGCTGTTTGAGTCTTGACTTTGAACTGAAGGCACAGGGCATCCTTTTCATGGCACAGTGTAGTGGATTTGTACTCTGTTAACTTTACTAAAATTGAACTGCATTTCTCAGAATTCCCTTCCCTGCATAATTCTGGGTTAGCATGGCTATGTGATCTTGCATGAAATTTGGAAGGTGGAAATGAAGCTGTAACACTGTTGCAGTTTGTGTATGTTGTGGTTATCTGCTGGTTCATCTTGTTGGTGTGGGACAGTAGCTGAACCCAAAGCAACTCTAGATCCCCTCCATCAGCTCCTCCAACTCCTGGGCCAGCTTTGTATGTGAAAGGGTGCCAGCTTCTCCTGCAAGACACCCCACTATTGAAGATGGAGGCTTAGAAGTGGTAAGAGACGAATGTGGGTTTTGGGTTTTCTCGCGGGCTCCATCTCATTCTTAGGTTCTATGTTATCCTTGTTTTCTTCTACTTCACATCCATCTTTCCTTCCTAATTGCTTGCTCTGCTTGTCCTGCTGGTCAGTCTCCAACACCAGGTATAGGAGCAATAATCATATAAAATCATCGAAACATTCACACAATTGTGTAAGGTAAAATCCCCACAAGAACTCCCATATTCTGCATCATTCTTAGTGGCTCTGTTTCTCTGACTGAGACACAGAGGCAGTGTAGTCCTGTGGTTAGCATCTTCTTGCATTAGTAGCTTCCTGCAGAGGAAAAATGATTCTGAGGGTCTAGGTGCTTCCTAAAAGTCTAGAATCTATTGACTTCCAATAATTTTATAAGGTCCTGATACCTCCTAGTAAATCTCTTTGTTCTTTTACCATCCAGAGTGCTTTCTGCTGTCTGTTACAGAACTTTACTGTTGAAGGTTTATTATTACCAGTTTAGCCATGGTTTCTGTCTTCACGGAGCTTATGGTCTAGCAAAAGAGAAGATATTACAAATGTGATGTGTTCCTTTTCCTTCCACTGAAAAGACTTCCTTTGATTTTTATTGATTCTTTTCCCAGTTCCCAGGAGGGAAGTCATCTTTTCCCCTTGTTGCATCAAAAAGAAGCAGAGGACATCTTGCTAAAATTTTCATGTAGGTTTGGTGTGAAAGCCAGCATCTCATTGCACGCTAGCTCCAAGATTTTGGGAAGTGTTGATTCAGAGTGGCAGCTGCTTGGACACTGGGTTGGGAGAAAGTGCTGGAAAATATTTTCTTGCTAAACATGATAGCAAAAGAAAGTATCTGGTTTGGAACCTTTCAGAAGATAAGAAAGAAAAAACAAAGCAACAAATAGAAAATGCTATCAAAAGGGCTGGTACCCCTTATATCTAAGCAGGTGTAACTTTCATATCATTTAAAGTCAAAACCAAACTCTACCTTATATTTGTGGTCAAATTTTGCCCTTCAAGCGTAGCTGAATGTTATTATTATGGGACTATTATGCTGAAGATTATAAATTGAAACACTCAGGCTAAATTATAAGCCACTGTTTTGAATTTAAGGTATTGCTGTTTGAAAATTCTAAAAGCTATAATAATATTTTACATTTTATATTTTTTCATCCAGCAGGATTTTAGGATTTTACCCCATTTTGTAAATAACAGTGTGGTCAGATCTCTTTTTAGAGCTTCTTTCAGTCATGGAAGTCATTTCTTCTAGTGTACTCATTTCCCAGGAATATTAAACACTGCTGAGAATGTAATATAAAGAAAACACACATCTTTCCCTTCAGAATCCCAGGGCGCTGGAGCTCTGATTTTAGTCTCTGTATCTTCCTGATGCACCTGTGAAATTCCCTGAATACCTTACCCTGGTAGGCATTAATACCTAATACAGACTCTATTCCTGAATCTAAGCTGCTAATTTCCCAGTATGGAAATAATAAAGTGCTCCAGAAGCTGATGTCACCAGCTCAGGAAAGGCTGGTGCTGGCTCCCAGGATAAGGTGTCTGTCTGTAAGAGGAGGAACAGTCTTTAGCTGGTTTGGGAGCTCTCAGCACACTGTTTCAGGATGAGAGATTTAAATCCAACAGGGTTTGAGTATTTATTATGTATCAGGCCTGTGCTACACACTTGAACATTATGTCATCTAATCTTCACAGCAATCTTGGGAGACCAGCATTATGATGCATCGTTATTGCTATTTTACAGAGAAGGAAATTGACAGTGATGTTTGAAACATGAGCATTCTTTTTTTTTTTTTTTTTTACTTTTATTTATTTATTTGGCTGTGCTGGGTCTCAGCTGCAGCACATGGGATCTTCATTGTGGCATGCGGGATCTCCTATTTGCAGCATGCAGGATCTTTAGTTGTGGCATGCAAACTCTTAGTTGTGACATGTGGGATCTAGTTCCTGACCAGGGACCGAACCCAGGCCCCCTCCATTGTGAGCTCAGTGTCTTAGCCACTGGACCACCAGGGAAGTCCCAATGAGCATTCTTTTGATTAATATTTTCATGATATATCTTTTCCAGTCCTTTATTTCCAAATTTTCTGTGTACTTTTATTTTAATGTGTTTCTTGTAAACTGTATATTTTTTCTTGATAATATATGTTATTTAATAGGTGGTTTACTCTTTTTTACATTTATTATGATTATTGGTACATTTGGATTTGTTTGTACTATCTCAGTTGTGTTTTCTGGTTATCATCCTTTCCCTTTACCCCTCCCTCTCTCCCTCCCTCCTTCTTTCTCTTTCTCCATTTTCTTTCTTTCTTTCTTTCTTCTTGTGACAGAATTTTATACATACTCTCTCTTTTTGTTCCTCTCCTGGTTTAGAAGCTAAAATTATGTAAATATATACACACATATATACATGCAATGCACATGTGTTTTATACAGTATATGTGATTATATATAATTTTACATGTACATTACACATGTAAACACATTTGTCTCTCTGTACACACAGCGATCCTTGTTTATATAGAGTCTATGGGTATTCTTATTATGTCTGAAATTACTTTTATTTTGCTTCTACACTTGAAAGATAGTTTGGCTGAGTATAGAATTTTAAGTTAGGCATTATCTTCCCTAAGGTTTTAGAGGGTATCACTATGTTATTTTCTGGCATCTATTGCTACTGATGAGAAATCTACTGACAATGAAAACATTAAGAAACATGTTTATTGTCATTACTTTTTAGGTATCCTCTCCTTTCCCCTGGTAGTTCTGAAAAGATTTCTCTTTACGTATTGATATTCTGCTGATTTACTCTGATGATGTGTCTAGGTGCAGATTTATCTTTGTTTATTCTGCTTTTACCGCAGGGTCAGCGGCCATGGCTCACGGGCTCAGCTGCTCTGGGGCACGTGGGATCTTCCCGGACCAGGGCACGAACCCGTGTCCCCTGCATCGGCAGGCGGACCCTCAACCACTGCGCCACCAGGGAAGCCCTAGAGTGCTCTTTTAATGAGCACTCATAGTCTTCTTCATATTTTAAGCCATTTTATCTACTCTGTCTTTGAGTATTGCATCAACATCATTCCTTCTAATACCCTTCCTGAAACTACTGTTAGTTTGTCCTTTGTATTTTAACTACTCTTTCATATTAAAAAAGTCTTTTCATCATGCTATTCTGAATTTTGGTGAATTTTCCAGTATTATATGCTAATTTAATAATTTTCTGTGCTGCCTAGACTTTATCATGTTTGAGTTTTTAAATATCAATGGTGATATTTGTCATTTCTAAGATTTTAATACATTCATTTCACACTCCCTTGTTTTATTTCTCTGAACTTATTTCAAAATTTCTCTCTTTATTTTAATGGATGCTATTGCCTCCATTACCTTTTCAAAAACTTTAGATATTTTCATGATGTTTGTTTCATCTAGCAACCTCAGCACTACTGGCATTGGGCCAGATCATTCTTTGTTCTGGAGGACTGTCCTGTGCACTGTAAGATGGTTAGAAGTATCCCTTGCTTCTATCTGCTACATGCCTAGTAACATGCCTACCCCCATCAGTTAAGATGACCAAATGATTCACTTTGTTATAAAGCAGAAACGAACACACCATTGTAAAGCAATTATACTGCAATAAAGGTGTTAAAAAAAACAAACAAACTTAAAAAACCAAAAAAACAAAAATGTTACAGGCCATTGCCAAATCGTTCCAACTGAGATAAAATCATCCCCAACTGAGAACAAGTTCACTGATCTAGAGTGAATTTATGCTATGTTGATTTTTTAAAGTAACTTTTTTTAGTGTTGATTTTCTTCATGTATTTTGGAATTCGATGTTTCTGCTGTACTTTTGCAGGCGCTGTCACTGACCCAGAACTAGTTCTTATATTGGTGGCTCAAGTTCCTGTCTTATGCTGATCTTAAGGATGTCACAGATTCAGGCACTGAGTGGCTAGGCTCAGGTCCTGGTTAATGTCTATGTATATTTCCTTTACCTCCGGCATCCAGCTTCCTGCAAGCCAGTTGCTTCAGAGAGCTCCGTGTAGCAGCTTTCCTCAACTTATTCTCAGAACGTGCTTTCATACAGTGAAACTTGCTCCATTCCGCATGTCTCCATTGTGTACAGGAACTAAACTCCTGGCTGCCACTGCACATATACCCAGCATCTGGAAGGCTCTCCATTTCACGTTGCTTTCTGGTTCTGCTTCACGGAGATGCTTATCTTGATTGTAAGCAGAGTTCTGTGTTTTTGATGTCCTCATTCCATATATTATCAATGCTGTGGTTGGAACACGAGCTTAGGGAGGATGAAGAGGGCTCAAAGTGTGAACTTAGATGAATGGTACACTATATTTAAAATTCATGGTTGCTGAAAAGAATTTAGGTTGATTTTTGGTGGCTCTAGTCCAGGATTTCCCCACCTAAGACTTATTAACATTTTGGGCCAGATAATTATTTGTTAGTGGGAGGGGGGATGTTGTGTGCATTGTAAAGTATTTAGCAGCACCCTTGGCCTCTATCAACTAGATGCTAGTGGCAGCAGCCCCCCTCCTTCCAGTTGTGATGACCCAAAATATCTTCAGATCTAGTCAAATATACCCTGGGGTCAAGTCACACCCAGCTGAGAACTACTGTTCTTGTCTGTGAATTTCTCTCCTTCTCCTGTCTGTATCTCATCCTTGGTCATGTAAAATCAGTACTTGATGCTTTACATACATGAAGAAAACTTAAGCAGATTTTTCATTTAACTTATCATTTGAGTATGTATTGTTATAGCACTGGATTTCCAATGCATTCAGTTAGCAAGGGTTTCAAGATGATATTGTCTGATTTTGATGTTAGTTGCTTCAGATCACGTGTGACTTGGAAGGCTGTTCTTGAGGGCAGTGGAAGCACATTAACAGTAGAAGGCTTGAATACTTGTGATTTGTCCGTGATGTTTTCTTGTTCTAATTCCTCTGACAGGACTGACTCTAAGATACAATATTACTTTCATAAATAGTTTCATTTAATAAATGCCACCTGCACCCAGCCCATTGTTGATAGGATGATGCTGTCAAGCTATGGCTTTGGGGAAAAGACATGGAGGCTGAGGTTGTTGTGTAAAATGCTCTTCACTTCTCCCAACAGCTCTGACTGGGCTAGAAAAACATGTTGATTAATGCATTAGGGTTTCAGTAATCTAGCCCCTTCCTGGGTGCTCTACTCATTCTTTCAGGAAATCTAAGACCGAGGCTTGGTTTGTTTTTTGTTCTTAATTAGGTACTTTATTTATTTATTTTTAACATCTTTATTGTAGTATAATTGATTTACAATGGTGTGTTAGTTTCTGCTTTATAACAAAGTGAATCAGCTATACATATACATATATTCCCATATCTCCTCACTCTTGTGTCTCCCTCTCACCCTCCATGTCCCATCCCTCTAGGTGGTCACAAAGCACCAAGCTGATCTCCCTGTGCTATGTGGCTGCTTCCCACTAGCTATCTATTTGACATTTGGTTTTGACCTGACGTTTTGCAGTGAAGAAAAGCAGTTCTATTCCTGTAGGTGAAGGGCTAAGACACAAGCTTCTCCGGTCCTGGACTGAGGTCTGAGTGAGTGGTAGACACTTGCTGTGTTCCCATAAAGAGGGATAGTTGTACAGAGTGCTCAGTGGGTGTCTGGAAGGTGGCAGCTTAGCTGATACCTGCTGGCAGGGATCAAAGAGGTACAGCCTGAAGAAGTGGAACCAGATTTGGAAGGTAGGAAAATCAAGGGAAGCGTGTCCTCTCCCAAGGGAACAGAAGCCCTTGTTTTTGTTTTCTTTGTATTATAGAGGAAGCTTTTTCTAACAGACACTCACTGTTCTTGTTTTGTTAGGCAGGTCGTTCCCTTAAGGTCTGGAGTGTGCTGTTCTACCTGGGTATTAGAAGACCGTGTGAACTAAGCTGTGGCTTTTGTGACCTTCAGGACTCACAGCTGATGAGTGACAGTGTTGTTGTAGATTAGTCCGTTGTCAAGAAACACTCCCTCTCTTCATGATTCTATGCATTTCCTAGTTTTATAGGGTCTCAAGTCCTAGAATACAGGCATTATTAACAGAAAAAACAACAACAACAACAACAAAAACAAAAGAGAACTACCTCTCTCTACCTGTGGCTGTCATGGAGCTAGAGGTGCAGAACCTGACGGCCTTATCCAGAGGGCTGTTTATTAGGCTTAATGTCACCTCCACTTCTTGGCTTGGGCTCTTTCTGTGTTCCAGTGTTCACATTATCTAAACAGGAAGGATGTGGATTTGCTGCTATCACTGACCTAGATACTCCCATGAATTTAACATATGAACTCTATTAGTCAGGGTCCAGGCAGAGAAACAGAGCCACTATGAGTGTTATCAAATCAGGGGTTTATTGTAGAAATTAGACTTTTAAAAAACTGTAAGAGGAGCTGAGGGAGTGAACTTCAAAAAGAGGGAGTTGGAGAATAAGACAAGTGACGATTTCCTCTCAAGGCACTTACACAGGTGGAGAAGTTGGCGTTGTAGGGAAAAAATCTGAGAATCTATGTATGTCCAGCCATTGAAGCAGGACTGAGAACTTGTGTAATGTCTATGGAAAGCTGCTGATCTGTCCACAACCAAACACCTGGTGGTGGGCACGAGGCAGAGGAAGAAGAGCTGGATGCCTGGTGGAGGAGAGCAAAGGCAAGCTGGGACCTGCGGGGTAACTCTGTCCCTCACTACATCTCACCTCAATGGCTTTCACAGAGTAATGACCACTGCTTCACTTCCGCCTACCAAATCCCACGCAAGTTTCTCTTTTGGCCAACTCTATTCTGGAACCATACGAGAGAGGATTCTGAGGACCTTGGTTTCCAGCTTAATGATGTTGATAATAGGAAGATCCAGCACAGTAACACTATTCTACAGCGTGTGGAAAGGTGTGTTAGTACAGTCTACTGCCAAGAAATGCCCAACATCATTAGAGTTTAGGGGAGACCACAAAAACTTCTAGTCACCATACACATTGTATCATCTAGTAGTCCATTCAGATTTACCTGTAGGTGGTATGGTAGATTGTATTTTATAAAGATGGTCATACAAATAGGTTTATTCAATTCCATGTGCTCTTTTTATAGTGTGACTTATACCACCTACAGATGGGTCTCCTAAGAGGTGGATCTTAGGTCCCCATTCTGTGAATCTAGGTTCTGATCAAGTATGACAGAAGTGATGTTTGTGACTTCTGAGGCCAGGTCATAAAAAAGATACAGCTTCTGCCTTTCCTTTTTCTCTCTCCTCTGTCTTTCTGTCAGGACACTTGCTGATGGAACCTAGCCACCAGTTGTGAGGAAGACAAGGCCACATGGAAAAGCCACAGGATGGTGTTCTATCCCCTGGCCTTTGAGTCTCCCAACCTTTGAGGGAGAGGTTCAGACACCATGAACAGAAACAAGCCATTTCCCTACTGTGCCCTGTGTGTTACTTATCCGCAGAAACCCTGAGAGATAATAATTGATTATTATTGTTTAAAGTCACAAAATTTTGGGGGTAAATTTTTATATAGCAATAGATAACTAAAACAGGTGGACCCTGGAAATCTCCTCTTCCATCTGCTCCCCCCATTCTCCACCTTCCTTTTATATCCCTCTGCCAACATTCCTGGCTCCATCCTGCTCCCATCAAGATATATTTGAGGCCAGTGGGTTACATGTTTGGTTCAGTCCTAGGAAACCTAAGATATAGCCTTGTAGGCATTAGATTGCAACTCCTGCAAGCCAACAGTAAATCTTACTAAATACTGTTCACCTTTCATAGCATAACTTTAATGTTATTAGGTTAGGCAACTAACCTCTAGGGAGGAGGATAAAGAAGGACAAGAATGGAAAAAATGAAAAAGAATCCTTTCTGTTACCACTTGTGTGGCAGAACAGGGACTAGTGTGTAGTGGGCACTTAATAAGTATATATTGAATAAATGAACAAATTACTATACTATGACTTGGACATTAAGAGAAGACTCACATGGATTCATGGTGGGCATTGTTGAAGTTTATGTAAAAGATGGCTTAGGTAGTGGATGGTGCCTGGGTTCTGCCCCATAGTAGAGCTGTTGAGAGATCTTTGGGCCTAGACACAAGTAGGCGGGCCTGAAGTATTCGCATCTGTTCTAAGGCAGGCCAAAAATCTGTAAGGTCGTGGTAGAGACTTAAGTACAGTAATTCCCCCACTTACCTGCAGCTTTGCTTTCCACAGTTTCAGTTACCTGTGGTCAACCATGGACTGAAAATATTAAGTGAAAAATTCCAGAAATAAACAGTTGCATGCCATTCTGAGTTGCATGATGAAACCTCATGCTGTCTCACTCCTTTATTCCCCAGGAAGTGAATCATCCCTTTGTCCGGTGTATCCACGCTGTATAAGTTACCCGCCTGTTAGTCACTCAGTAGCTGTCTTGGTTATCAGATTCACTGTCGCAGTATCACAGTGCTTGTGTTCAAGTAACACTTACTTTACTTAAATATGGCCCCAAACTACAAGAGTAGGGATGCTGGCAATTTGGATATGCCAAAGAGAATCCAGAAGGTGCTTCCTTTAAGTGAAAAGGGGAAAGTTCTTGACTTAACAAGGAAAGAAAGAACATTTGACTTTGAGGTTGCTGAGATCTACAATAAGAACGAATCTTCTATCTGTGAAATTGTGAAGATGGAAAAAGAAATTTAGTTTTGCTGTTGCAGCTCAGACTGCAAAAGTTATGGCTGCAGAATGTGATAAATGCTTAGTGAAGATGGAACAGGCATTATATTTGTACAGTAAGATATTTTGAGAGAGAGAGAGAGAGAGACCACATTTACATAACTTTTATCACAGTATATTATTATAATTGTTCTATTTTATTATTAGCTACTGTTGTTAATCTCTTAGTGTACTTAATTTAGAAATTAAACTTTGTCATAGGTATGTATGTACAGGAAAAAACAGTATATTTAGGGTTTGGTACTACCTGAGGTTTTGGGCATCCCCTGGGGGTCTTGGAGCTTATCCCTGGGGGTCAGGGGAGACGACTGTAAGTGTTGTCCATACACCAGGCAAGCGTGTATGGACAACACTTTTTTTTTGATTTCCAATAACATAAGGCTAGGTTGAAAATTCTGGGACTACTTTGGACTGTAAGGAGGGGCACTATAACCTTGTGGGCCCCACAGCATCCAGATTCTTCACCAACAGGGCACTGCAGTCTGTTTATTATGAAAACACATGGCCAAGTAGTCTGGTGCTCTCCTTAGGCAGACTGCTATCATGGGTTTATCATAGTTTAGTTGATCACTCTAAACTAATATCACTCAGGGATGGAGGTTTTAGGAACCTTGAGCAACGTGGGCTCTGACTGGGAATTTTGTGACCACCTAGTGTTCAAGCATTGTCCTTTCCTGGGCGATAATAGTACAGCATGAGGTCTGGGTGAAGCTGGTCAAGGTCTTGGCTCTGGAGTCCAGTAGAACTGTGTTTGAATCTTAGCACTGCTGCTTACTCTGATGCTGAGCAAACTACTTACCCACCTTAAAATTTAGTTTCATTGTCTTTTAAATGAGGTTAACAATAGTGTCTGAGTTTATTGTGTAGATTAAATGCCATTACACATTATGTCATATGTGACAATATCCTGTGCACCTTACACATAGTAAGCCCTCATGGTAACTCTTCCTATTATTAAAATATATTCTTTGGCAATAGTCACTCCCTATTCAATTATCCCTTGAAAACATCAAAAGCCTTTCATCATGATGCACTTGGTTTTCCTACTTCCTGATTTTCTCTAGAAAGCAAAGTACTATCAATTCATCTTTTGAGATCAACTTCCTTCATGATGTATTCCCCAACACTTTCATCTCACTCATATCTCTTCTTGAAATTCCCATATTACTAAGGCCAAAACATACTATTTAATTTATCACTACTTGTTTTTCTCACATGGTTCTGGGTGTGGTCTTGTCTCTTTAATAGAATTTGAAGTAGCTTGAAGACAGGGATCATGCCTTATACCACAATTGTACTATCTTGAGTGTTCTAGATGATGCTGGGCAAAGAGCTGGTGCTCAATAAACAATGGGTGATTTTACTTTCTATTTGGAAGGTGATTAAAATAATATTCCTTCTTTGGCATGGATCAAGAGGACAGCTCATGAGATGTCATTGATAGCTCTAGGCTGGGTCTAGAGAGATGATCCCTGAGCTTCATGAAGAACAAAGGGATTCTGGCTACATATCACATGTGCACAGGATATGTGAGGAGACCAGTGAGCATTCAGTAAAGGAATATGGTTTACACAAACCAAATGATCACATACCCTCTGCTCTGCCCCTGCCTATGGATGATTGAGAGCCAGTGGTATGTGGCTGGAGAGGTGGGGAAGGCTCAGATGTCTGGCTTTATGGTGCACACCATTAACAGGGCTCTCTCTTTTCTAACCGCTCCCAGATTTCCCAGCAGGCCAAGGGCAGGGCCTGGTCTAGAATAGAAGGTTGATAACAACAGATCACCATGCTTAAGTAGGACTGAGAGAATGGAAAAACTGATCCACAGGAGGTCCACCCTGACAATTCAGTGGCAGTTGGAGGAAGTGCTTTCAAAACATAGTAGTAGAGCCTGGCAGACCAGCACAAGGAAACATGCCAACACTTGCAAGCTCCCTACCTGAAACAGGGTGGATTCCACATGACTAAATCATACCTTTTCAAAAGGTATGGTACCTCCCAACTGTCTTGTGTAGCTCTGCCAATATTTCAGTATGATCTGGACTGACACTGTTTAGGCAAAACCCAAAGTGAGAAAAACAGTTCAGGTGCAGAGGGAGTGGTGGACTGGCTGATAGCTTACACTTCAAAAAATAATCATAGATATCCTATTTTATGCTAATTTTCCTATCCTCAAATGGTGAATTTCATGAATGCAACTAGACTATAGAAGATAAGCACTTAAGTTTCACAGACTTAGTACTTGCTTACATCATTGAACAGGTGAGTAGGATGGGGTAACATTTCTAGTGCCTTCTGGTTCTTTCACAGGTCACATGCTCAGTAACAGATCTCTAAATGACCACAGCTCTCACAGTGTTATCTTACGGAAGGGGCTGGCCTGATTTTTCTTGATTGGGAAAAAATAAACCTGTTTAACCAGATGACTTCACCCTTATTCCAGTGACTGGGAAAAAAAAAAAAAAAAAAGACCAGCATATGCAAGAATGATGTCCGTTCCCCTGGAGAAACTGGTGGAGAGGGTGGTATTGTTGGAGGGACAGGTTATGACCTGCTTGGAAGAGATGAAATAAAATTGTGATTAACACTCACAGAGCAATTTTTAACCTTAGGCTTAAAGTAGCTGGTTCAAAAGGAAACAAATTCATTGATGTGCAACACTGTGATTATTTGCTTCAGATGAGAGAGAAAACGGAGCTATTTTGATTTGGAAATAGCAAACACATTGAGTTTATTCTCCCTGATTCATGGAAATCTATTTTTTATAGTACTTCATTAAGCATTTTATGAAAAAAAATGGAAAGGGTCTTCTACTTTATTCTGTAGAAGAAGAAACATGCCTCTTCTCACCTCATTTCTGCCAAACACGGAGAGACTCCAGACTCACAGTTATCTCTGAGCGAGGAGGAAACCTTTATAGATAAACATGAATAAAAACAGTGGGACAGATTCCTTTTCTTTACCGTTGGCTTCAGGTTTCCCTGTCTTTCTAACGTCAGGTCTATGATCAGAGGATACCTGAAAAGCCTTTGTAAGGAAACGCTACACTCTGACTTGTCACATGTGTAGAGCAAGTGAAGAAACAGTGGCCTGGGAGAAAATTCAGTCCTTCTCTGTGAGCTGGAGACTTTGATAAACTCTCAAGACTGCTAGAAATGTTACATTTTACTTCACTCACTTCTTAATTGAGCTGAGACCCTTAGCACATTTCCTGCCAGTGGGGTGGCAGGAAAGCTGATACTTTAGGGGGACTTGTGTGGTTTTAAAGTGATTTTTCAGAACTTCAGAAATGTGTATGAATGTCCTGAAATATCACAGCATGAATATTTGTGTCAGTAGTACTTTCTGAATTCAAATGGCTATAATTGGTAAGAAACTTGGGAGTAGAGAGTAAATTGAATTAGGATGCAGAATTAATAATCCTGAGGTACTGGTGAATGACACGGGAAAGACATGGAGTCATGAAGAAAAGTACTTATTCTACTCAGTTTGGGGAAAACCAGAAAAAGACAAAAAGTCTGGCTATTTAATGTCAATTTAAATTCCAAATAGATTATAATTTAAATGTAAAAAGAAAAAGCATAATGATAGTGGAAAAAATATAGGCAAGATTTTCATAATCTAGGGATAGGGAAGGACATTCCCTAAAAGTGACATCTAAAGCCAAATCCAAAGGAAAATTCATAGATTGGTTACGTGAAAATAGCTCCATGATAGGAAGCACTATAAGCAAAGTTATTTATTTAGGTTGTGCCAGGTCTTAGTTGCAGCACGCAGGATCTTTAGTTGCGGCATGCGGACTTCTTAGTTGCAGCATGCATGCGGGATATAGTTCCCCAACCAGCGATCGAACCCGGGCCCCCTGTACTGGGTGCACGGAGTCTTACCCACTGGACCACCAGGGAAGTCACACTATAAGCAAAGTTGAAAGACAAAAATACATGGCTTTATTATATGAGGTTTATAAAATCAGTATAATAAAAGAGGTTTATGAAATCAATAAGGAAATTGTGGATACCCCAGGAGAAAAACAAAAGAAAATTACAAATGGCCAATAAGCATATGAAATAAAACTTAAACTCACCAATGATGAAAGAAATGCAAATTAAAAGAATGCTTAGGGGCTTCCCTGGGGGTGCAGTGGTTGAGAGTCTGCCTGCTGATTCAGGGGACGCGGGTTCGTGCCCCGGTCTGGGAAGATCCCACATGCCGCGGAGCGGCTGGGCCCGTGAGCCATGGCCGTTAAGCCTGCGCGTCCGGAGCCTGTGCTCCGCAACAGGAGAGGCCACAACAGTGACAGGCTGGCGTACCACAAAAAAAAAAAAAAAAAAAAAAAAAAAGAATGCTTACCATCTTATCAATAGAAAATATTTTAAAAAATTGGTAATAACCAGTGTTAGGCAAGACTGTGAGGAAACGGGCCCTCTCATGCACCATGGGAGGGAATATATAATGGTACAAATTGTATGAAGAGTAATCTTGCAACCATTGTCTCAACATGTAAAAATGTGCATTCTTTGACTCTGTATTTCTACTTTCAGGGATTAGTTAAAGAAATAATCACATACAAGCAAAGACATGTATGTAAAATGCTCATTGCTGCTTTATTTAACATAATAACAAATGGAAACCACCTAAATATCTGTAATTGAGAATTAGTTTTAAAAAGTTAAAGCAAAGCCATACAATGGACTACTTTTGCAAATAATACTATACACATACATTGATTGATATGGAGGAATATCCATGTTACACTTGGTGAAAAAAGATCACAAAACAACACTTATGGTATAATATAATAATTTGACTGGGAATGCTCAGGTTATGCATATAAGTTTGCATAGGTTTTTTTTCTCAACATTTTATTATAAAATTTTAAAACATACAGGAAAGGTGAAAGCACAGTAAAGATTCTTATATTTTCCACTGAGATTCAATAATTGCTAACATTTTGCCACGTTTCTTTCTTTCTTTCTCTGGGCACATGTGCGTGAGCACGTGCACATACACACACTTGATTTCACTGAACTGCCTGATTCATGAATCTTCTTTCATGATTTACCAGATTCTGCTCGAAGAAGTAGTGAAGATCTCTGTCTCATAAAAGGCAATCTATTTTACTTTTGATTGTGTTTTCTAAGGAACTTTTCCCCTAATTTGCATTAAAATCTGCATTTTTTGGTGGGAGGTTATTGAACTATAGTTTGGCTGTCATTTTTTTCTCAGGTAGGAGGGTGCTGACACCCTCCTCATTTAGGATAAATTGGGAGTATATCAACTGTAGCTTTTATGTTACCAGAGTAGCAATATTAATAAGTACTTGGCAGATTTGCTTAAAAGTCTGAGTAAGGCTTTAGAAAGAGATATCTCTATTAGCCTATCTCTCTTGATGTAAACTGGAGGAGGGGAGGGGAACAGCACCGCCCCAAACAGACGTCTTCACCTGCGCACAGCTTTCCCTCCTACAGTTATGTTGAGCCACATGCTCATGAGGCAGATGCTAGATAAGAAGATGCTGACGGCATTCTGGTACCCTTCCAAGCTCCCCTACCAGTTCATCCCTTTGTCCTGATCTCCCCATCTCCACCACCCACCCTGCCTCACTGGGCAGGGCAAGGATATTTTCTTGCCACTTTTCTGTGCTTAGCCGAGCATCTCAGTGTGGATTATTGTAATCAACCCTCTTTGGTAATCTAACCTTCTTAGAGTGTGTGGTGTGTGTTTGTGTGCACGTGTGTGTGAGAAAGCTGGGGTAAGAAATGGCTTTCTGAAAGTTGGAAGACGGGATTCCCTGCCCTCCTACTTCCTACAAAGTTCTCGGATTTGGCCTTGTTCACCTCCTTTTCCTTTTAGTTTCTTAGTCACCTTTTCCACTTTCTGCTTCCCTTCCCATGGCACACTTACTCCTCTTCTCACTGGGATTTTCTCTTGATATTTCTCCTCTGTTAACGCTGTCACTAGTCTCAATTTGCCTGAGTTTGATAGTTCAATTGTGAAACTGATTTCCTCTTCAGAGTTGTCTGTTGGGTTCTCTCACAACATTCTTCCCAGTTCTGGCTTATCTCAAAATTTCCAGTGGGACGGAAGTTTCCTAAATGGTGCTTGGACTCAAGGTTAATGAATATTAGAGATCTGGGCAGGGGTTTGGGCACCAAGTTGAATGCCGGATTTCCTGTTCATTATTAGGAGTCCACCATGTTTGTTTGAGGATTGGCCGCTAGAGATTACAGTTTGCGGTAATGTAAAGGTCCCCAGACCAGATATAGTCTGAGTTTATAATGGACAGAGATAGGAAAATGCTTTCAGCTTTTATTCGAAGTTTATTACAGTCTTACATTGTTAAAGGTTGATACCTTTTAAAAAACTGGAAAATTCTCCCTATCATCAGTTAATTTGTCATGGTTTTCTTGTACTGATGTGGTATATATCCCTCTATGCTGCCTTCCAAAGAAAGTCAGAATTCATGGTAAGGTACAGAATGCTTGTCAGTCTCACCATTTACTTGCTTTATGGATTTTTCAAGGTTAGAATTAAGTACGTGCTGAATGTCAGTTGAATTTCTATATCATAATATAAAAATGAAAAAATATAAAAGGCATTGGATCATTGAAAAGGAAATGGAATAATAAAATTAGAGAATGTTTGTTAGCTCTGCCAAAGCAGCAAATGAACCAATGCCTGAAAATTTCAAAGCTTTAGAAAGACTTATACTGCAATGTTATCTGGCAACTATAGAGGGGTTAATATGTGCTAAGACATTTCGATTGAAATAACATCCTAGAATTATTAAGGAATGATATGTATAATACACTGAACAGTTTAAAATAATTTTAGACATTATAGCATTTGTACTATGTTTATAAAACATGGTTAAACATTTTCTAAAGGACAGGACTTTGAAAAAATTGGAGCTTGTGGTTTTTTTTGTTTTTTTTTTACATATTTATTGGAGTAAAATTGCTTAACAATGATGTGTTAGTTTCTGCTTTATAACAAAGTGAATCAGTTATACATATACATATGTTCCCATATCTCTTCCCTCTTGCATCTCCCTCCCTCCCACCCTCCCTATCCCGCCCCTCTAGGTGGTCACAAAGCACCGAGCTGATCTCCCTGTGCTATGCAGCTGCTTCCTACTAGCTATCTATTTTACGTTTGGTAGTGTATATATGTCCATGTCACTCTCTCACTTTGTCACAGCTTACCATTCCCCCTCGCCATATCCTCAACTCCATTCTCTAGTAGATCTGTGTCTTTATTCCTGTCTTGCTCCTAGGTTCTTCATGACATTTTTTTCCCTTAGATTCCATATATGTGTTAGCATACGGTATTTGTCTTTCTCTTTCTGACTTACTTCACTCTGTATGACAGACTCTAGGTCCATCCACCTCACTACAAATAACTCAATTTCATTTCTTTTTATGGCTGAGTAATATTCCATTGTATATACGTGCCACATCTTCTTTATCCATTCATCCGATGATGGACACTTAGGTTGTTTCCATCTCCTGGCTATTGTAAATAAAGCTGCAATGAGCATTTTGGTACATGACTTTTTATTTTTTATTTTTTAACATCTTTATTGGGGTATAATTGCTTTACAGTGGTGTGTTAGTTTCTGCTTTATAACAAAGTGAATCAGTTATACATATACATATGTTCCCATATCTCTTCCCTCTTGCATCTCCCTACCTCCCACCCTCCCTATCCCACCCCTCCAGGCGGTCACAAAGCACCGAGCTGATATCCCTGTGCTATGCGGCTGCTTCCCATTAGCTATCTACATTACGTTTGGTAGTGTATATATGTCCATGCCTCTCTCTCGCTTTGTCACAGCTCACCCTTCCCCCTCCCCATATCCTCAAGTCCGTTCTCCAGTAGGTCTGTGTCTTTATTCCTGTCTTACCCCTAGGTTCTTCATGACATTTTTTTTTTTCTTAAATACCATATATATGTGTTAGCATACGGTATTTGTCTTTCTCTTTCTGACTTACTTCACTCTGTATGACAGACTCTAGGTCTATCCACCTCATTACAAATAGCTCAATTTCGTTTCTTTTTATGGCTGAGTAATATTCCATTGTATATATGTGCCACATCTTTATCCATTCATCCGATGATGGGCACTTAGGTTGTTTCCATCTCCGGGCTATTGTAAATAGAGCTGCAATGAACATTTTGGTACATGACTCTTTGAATTATGGTTTTCTCAGGGTATATGCCCAGTAGTGGGATTGATGGGTCATATGGTAGTTCTATTTTTAGTTTGTTTTTTTTTTTTTTTTTTGCGGTACGTGGACCTCTCACTGTTGTGGCCTCTCCTGCTGTGGAACACAGGCTCCGGACCCGCAGGCTCAGCAGCCATGGCTCATGGGCCCAGCCGCTCCGCGGCATGTGGGATCTTCCCGGAACGGGGCACGAACCCCTGTCCCCTGCATCGGCAGGCGGACTCTAAACCACTGCACCACCAGGGAAGCCCTATTTGTACTTTTTAAAGGAACCTCCATACTGTTCTCCATAGTGGCTGTACCAATTCACATTCCCACCAGCAGTGCAAGAGTGTTCCCTTTTCTCCACACCCTTTCCAGCATTTATTGTTTCTAGATTTTTTGATGACGGCCATTCTGACCAGTGTGAGATGATATCTCACTGTAGTTTTGATTTGCATTTCTCTAATGATTAATGATGTTGAGCATTCTTTCATGTGTTTGTTGGCAGTCTGTATATCTTCTTTGGAGAAATGTCTATTTAGGTCTTCTGCCCATTTTTAGATTGTGTTGTTTGTTTTTTTTTGTTATTGAGCTGCATGAGCTGCTTGTAAAATTTGGAGATTAATCCTTTGTCAGTTGCTTCATTTGCAAATATTTTCTCCCATTCTGAGGGTTGTCTTTTGGTCTTGTCTATCGTTTCCTTTGCTGTGCAAAAGCTTTGAAGATTCATTAGGTTCCATTTGTTTATTTTTGCTTTTATTTCCATTTCTCTAGGAGGTGGGTCAAAAAGGATCTTGCTGTGATTTATGTCATAGAGTGTTCTGGCTATGTTTCCCTCTAAGAGTTTGATAGTTTCTGGCCTTACATTTAGGTCTTTAATCCATTTTGAGCTTATGTTTGTGTATGGTGTTAAGGAGTGATCTAATCTCATACTTTTACATGTACCTGTCCAGTTTTCCCAGCACCACTTATTGAAGAGGCTGTCCTTTCTCCACTGTACATTCCTGCCTCCTTTATCAAAGATAAGGTGACCATATGTGCGTGGGTTTATCTCTGGGCTTTCTATTCTGTTCCATTTATCTATATTTCTGTTTTTGTGCCAGTACCATACTGTCTTGATTACTGTAGCTTTGTAGTATTGTCTGAAGTCGGGAAGCCTGATTCCTCCAGCTCCATTTTTCGTTCTCAAGATTGCTTTGGCTATTCGGGGTCTTTTGTGTTTCCATACAAATTGTGAATTTTTTTGTTCTAGTTCTGTGAAAAATGCCAGTGGTAGTTTGCTAGGGATTGCATTGAATCTGTAGATTGCTTTGGGTAGTAGAGTCATTTTCACAATGTTGATTCTTCCAATCCAAGAACATGGTATATCTCTCCATCTATGTGTATCATCTTTAATTTCTTTCATCAGTGTCTTATAATTTTCTGCATACAGGTCTTTCGTCTCCTTAGGTAGGTTTATTTCTAGATATTTTATTCTTTTTCTTGCAATGCTAAATGGGAGTGTTTTTTTGATTTCACTTTCAGATTTTTCATCATTAGTGTATAGGAATGCCAGAGATTTCTGTGCATTAATTTTGTATCCTGCTACTTTACCAAATTCATTGATTAGCTCTAGTAGTTTTCTGGTAGCATCTTTAGGATTCTCTATGTTTAGTATCATGTCATTTACAAACAGTGACAGCTTTACTTCTTCTTTTCCGATTTGGATTCCTTTTATTTCCTTTTCTTCTCTGATTGCTGTGGCTAAAACTGCCAAAACTATGTTGAATAAGAGTGGGGAGAGTGGGCAACCTTGTCTTGTTCCGGATCTTAGTGGAAATGGTTTCAGCTTTTCACCATTGAGGACGATGTTGGCTGTGGGTTTGTCATATATGGCCTTTATTATGTTGAGGTAAGTTCCCTCTATGCCTGCTTTCAGGAGGGTTTTTATCCTAAATGGGTGTTGAATTTTGTCAAAAGATTTCTCTGTATTTCCTGAGATGATTATATGGTTTTTCTCCTTCAGTTAGTTATTATGGTGTATCACATTGATTGATTTGTGTATATTGAAGAGTCCTTGCATTCCTGGAATAAACCCCACTTGATCATGGTGTATGATCCTTTTAATGTGCTGTTGGATTCTGTTTGCTAGTATTTTGTTGAGGATTTTTGCATCTATGTTCATCAGTGATATTAGCCTGTAGTTTTCTTTCTTTGTGACATCCTTGTCTGGTTTTGGTATCCGGGTGATGGTGGCCTCGTAAAATGAGTTTGAGAGTGGAGAAATATTTTCTATTTCTACATGATCCAATCTTGGCAGGTTGTGCATTTCTAAGAATTTGACCATTTCTTTCAGGTTGTCCATTTTATTGGCATAGAATTGCTTGTAGTAATCTCTCATGATCTTTTGTATTTCTGCAGTGTCACTTGTTACTTCTCCTTTTTTATTTCTAATTCTATTGATTTGAGTTTTCCCCCTTTTTTTCTTGATGAGTCTGGCTAATGGTTTATCAATTTTGTTTATCTTCTCAAAGAACCAGCTTTTAGTTTTATTGATCTTTCCTATCGTTTCCTTCATTTCTTTTTCGTTTATTTGTGATCTGATCATTATGATTTCTTTCCTTCTGCTAGCTGTGGGATTTTTTGTTCTTCTTTCTCTAATTGCTTTAGGTGCAAGGTTAGGTTGTTTATTCGAGATGTTTCCTGTTTCTTAAGGTAGGATTGTATTGCTATAAACTTCCCTCTTAGAACTGCTTTTGCTGCATCCCATAGGTTTTGGGTCGTCATGTCTCCATTGTCATTTGTTTCTAGGTATTTTTTAATTTCCTCTTTGATTTCTTCAGTGATCACTTCGTTATTAAGTAGTGTATTGTTTAGCCTCCATGTGTTTGTGTTTTTTACAGATCTTTTCCTGTAATTGATATCTAGTCTCATAGCATTGTGGTCGGAAAAGATACTTGATACAATTTCAATTTTCTTAAATTTACCAAGGCTTGATTTGTCACTCAAGATATGATCTATCCTGGAGAATGCTCCATGACCACTTGAGAAAAATGTGTATTCTGTTGTTTTTGGATGGAATGTCCTATAAATATCAATTAAGTCCATCTTGTTTAATGTATCATTTAAAGCTTGTGTTTCCTTATTTATTTTCATTTTGGATGATCTGTCCATTGGTGAAAGTGGGGTGTTAAAGTCCCCTACTATGAATGTGTTACTGTTGATTTCCCCTTTTATGGCTGTTAGTATTTACCTTATGTATTGAGGTGCTCCTATGTTGGGTGCATAAATATTTACAATTGTTATATCTTCTTGGATCGATCCCTTGATCATTATGTAGTGTCCTTCTTTGTCTCTTCTAATAGTCTTTAAAGTCTATTTTGTCTGATATGAGAATTGCTACTCCAGTTTTCTTTTGGTTTTCATTTGCATGGAATATCTTTTTCCATCCCCTCATTTTCAGTCTGTATGTGTCTCTAGGTCTGAAGTGGGTCTCTTGTAGACAGCATATATATGGGTCTTATTTTTGTATCCATTCAGCCAGTCTGTGTCTTTTGGTGAGTGCATTTAATCCATTTACATTTAAGGTAATTATTGGTATGTATGTTCCTATTCCCATTTTGTTAATTGTTTTGGGTTTGTTATTATAGGTCTTTTCCTTCTATTGTGTTACTTGCCTAGAGAAGATCCTTTAGCATTTGTGTAAGACTGGTTTGGTGGTGCTGAACTCTCTCAGCTTTTGCTTGTCTGTAAATGTTTTAATTTCTCCATCAAATCTGAATGAGATCCTTGCTGGGTAGAGTAATCTTGGTTGTAGGTTTTTCTCCTTCATCACTTTAAATATGTCCTGCCAGTCCCTTCTGGCTTGCAGAGTTTCTGCTGAAAGATCAGCTGTTAACCTTATGGGGATTCCCTTGTGTGTTATTTGTTGTTTTTCCCTTGCTGCTTTTAATATGTTTTCTTTGTATTTAATTTTTGACAGTTTGATTAATATGTGTCTTGGCGTGTTTCTCCTTGGATTTATCCTGTAGTGGACTCTCTGTGCTTCCTGGTCTTAAGTATTTCCTTTCCCATATTAGGGAAGTTTTCAACTATAATCTCTTCCAGTATTTTCTCAGTCCCTTTCATTTTCTCTTCTTCTTCTGGAACCCCTATAATTCAAATGTTGGTGCATTTAATGGTGTCCCAGAGGTCTTTGAGACTGTCCTCAGTTCTTTTCATTCTTTTTTCTTTATTCTGCTCTGCAGTAGTTATTTCCACTATTTTATCTTCCAGGTCACTTATCCGTTCTTCTGCCTCAGTTATTCTGCTATTGATCCCCTCTAGAGTATTTTTATTTTCATTTATTGTGTTATTCATCATTGATTGTTTCATCTTTATTTCTTCTAGTTCCTTGTTCAATGTTTCTTGCATTTTCTCTATTCTATTTCCAAGATTTTGGATCATCTTTACTATCATTATTCTGAATTCTTTTTCAGGTAGACTGCCTATTTCCTCTTCATTTGTTAGGTCTGGTGGGTTTTTATCTTGCTCCTTCATCTGCTGTGTGTTTTTCTGTCTTCTCATTTTGCTTATCTTACTGTGTTTGGGGTCTCCTTTTCACAGGCTGCAGGTTCGTAATTCCCATTGTTTTTGGTGTCTGTTCCCAGTGGCTAAAGTTGGTTCAGTGGGTTGTGTAGGCTTCCTGGTGCAGGGGACTACTGCGTTGTTCTGGTGGATGAGGCTGGATCTTGTCTTTCTGGTGGGCAGGTCCACGTCTGGTGGTGTGTTTTGGGGTGTCTGTGGACTTATTATGATTTTAGGCAGCCTCTCTGCTAATGGGTGGCATTGTGTTCCTGTCTGGCTAGTTGTTTTGCATAGGGTGTCCAGCACTGTAGTTTGCTGGTCGTTGAGTGAAGCTGGGTGCTGGTGTTGAGATGGAGGTCTCTGGTAGATTTTCGCCGTTTGATATTACGTGGAGCTGGGAGGTCTCTTTTGGACCAGTGTCCTGAAGTTGGATCTCCCACCTCAGAGGCACAGCACTGACTCCTGGCTGCAGTACTAACAGCCTTTCATCCACATGGCTCAGAATAAAAGGGAGAAAAAGTAAAAAGAAAGAAAGAAAAAAAGAAGGAATGAAAGGAAGGAAGGAAGAAAGGAAGAAAGAAAGAGAAAGAAAGAGGATAAAAGAAAATAAAGTAATATAAAATAAAATAAAATAAAAAATAATTATTAGGGAAAAAAATTTTTTTAAGTAAAAAAAACACAAAAAAACCCAGACGGATAGAACCCTAGGACAAATGGTGAAAGCAAAGCTATACAGACAAAATGTCACACAGAAGCATACACATACACACTCACAAAAAGAGGAAAAGGGGAAAAAATAATAAATCTTGCTCTTAAATTCCACCTCCTGAATTTGGGATGATTCGTTGTCTATTCATGTATTCCACAGATGCAGGGTACATGAAGTTGATTGTGGAGATTTAATCCGCTGCTCCTGAGGCTGCTGGGAGAGATTTCCCTTTCTCTTCTTTGTTCAAACGGCTCCCGGGGTTCACTTTTGGATTTGTCCCCGCATCTGCATGTAGGTCGCCTGTGGGCATCTGTTCTTTGCTCAGACAGGACAGGGTTAAAGGAGAAGCTGACTCGGGGTCTCTGGCTCACTTAGGCCGGGGGGGAGGGAGGGGCATGGAGTGCGGGGCGGGCCTGCGGCGGCAGAGTCCGGCGTGACGTTGCACCAGCCTGAGGCGCGCCGTGCGTTCTCCTGGGGAAGTTGTCCCTGGATCCTGGGACCCTGGCAGTGGCGGGCTGCACAGGCTCCCAGGTGGGGAGGTGTGGAGAGTGACCTGTGCTCGCATACAGGCTTCTTGGTGGCGGCAGCAGCAGCCTTAGCGTCTCATGCCCGTCCCTGGGGTCCGTGCTTTTAGCTGCGGCTCGCGTCCGTCTCTGGAGCTCCTTTAAGCAGCGCTCTTAATCCCCTCTCCTCCCGCACCAGGAAACAAAGAGGGAAGAAAAAGTCTCTTGCCTCTTCGGCAGGTCCAGACTTTTCCCCGGACTCCCTCCCGGCTAACCGTGGTGCACTAACCCCCTGAAGGCCTGTGTTCACGCCGCAAACCCCAGTCCTCTCCCTGCGCTCCGACCGAAGCCCGAGCCTCAGCTCCCAGCCCTGGCCCACCCCGGCGGGTGAGCAGACAAGGCTCTCGAACTGGTGAGTGCCGGCCGGCAGCGATCCTCTGTGTGGGAATCTCTCTGCTTTTCCTTCCGCACCAATGTTGCTGCGCTCTCCTCCGCGGCCCCAAAGCTCCCCCCCTCCGCCACCCCCAGTTTCCGCCAGCGAAGGGGCTTCTAGTGTGTGGAAACTTTTCCTCCTTCATAGCTCCCTGCCACTGGTGCAGGTCCCGTCCATATTCTTTTGTTTCTGTTTTTTCTTTTTTCTTTTGCCCTACCCAGGTACGTGGGGAGTTTCTTGCCTTTTGGGAGGTCTGAGGTCTTCTGCCAGCATTCAGTAGGTGTTCTGTAGGAGTTGTTCCACATGTAGATGTATTTCTGGTGTATCTGTGGGGAGGAAGGTGATCTCTGCGTCTTAGTCTTCCGCCATCTTCCCCCTCTCTCCTGGAGCCTGTTTTTTCTGAGAATGGGTGTGCTGATATACCACAAATCTGCTCTGAATGTAAGGAAAAGAGAGAAAATATTTAAAAGTAGAATTTAAATCATTTTATTTGCTTATAGAGCTCAATCCTTTAAATGAGGATCAACCCAAAGCAGGTGGCATGCCATGAAGACCTTGGCCACTTTGCCCTTTATATGCAGGATGCTCATGTCGGCTATTGTAACCAGGTAATAATGTTGCAAATTTCTTTAGGATTTCGAAATCATCTAGTTTCATTTACACATAGCTGCTGTGTTTTCTTTTGGTGGTGTTGACTCAACGATTTATATTCTTGTATACACATTTCATTCTTTTCACAGGTATTTAACTAAGCTGACCTCACTTGTTAAGTATTTCTTTGTAGAATTCTTCAGTTAAGCTGCCCACACAAATCAAAATTCAGGAGAGTTTTTAAAGGGAAAGTTAAATACTTGGAGTTCTAGGCATGTTCTATACAAATATTTGACTCTGTGTAACCTTCACCTAGTATGTCTGATTGGTATTTACCAATTTATATTAACATTAGTTGTCTATTTCACTGCAGCTTATCAAACTGTTATAGATTTTACGGCTCACTATTTTTCCAATAAATCGTGCTAAAATCATCTTATATCAAGAAACTTTTCAACAAACTGAAGAATGTTTTAATTAACCCTATAAACAAGAAGCAGGAGTTTTTGAGATTGCAGATTTAAACCTTTCAACTTAATTTCATACCTCAATAATAACTGTAATTTGGCTAAATGTTCCCAAGTAATTCCATCCAAATGAGTAGTCTATAGGAAAAACAGAGTACATTTACAGCCTAGGACTTTGTAAGAAAGTATGCACTAATTCTAGAACTGTGCACCTCTGAGATACAAAAAATACACAAATGAGACAAAATAATGGAGACATCTATTTGGAGACAAAGACAAGGCAGACATATTCCTGTATCATGGTGAACACCAGAACGTTCATTAAAAGGTGTGTTGGGAAATGAAATGCTAAACTTAAATGCAGGGCCCTGCCTGGTGTGGAGAGAACCATCTGTGGAACTTTCTTTCTGATTCATGGAAGGCTTTTGGTATAGGGAAAAAGGAATAGGATCTGGAGTTTGACAGACCTGGGCTTAAACCCAGTCTCTGTGCAGTAAGAGCTGTATGACCTTAAGCATATTACTTTGCCTCTTGGTGCCTCGATTTCTCCATCTGTGATATGAAGGCAATACTACTTATCTTCAAAGAAAGTTGTGAGGCTTTCCCATCTGTGTAAAGAACCCAGTATAATGCTCTATAACTGTCAATACCCCCATTTCTCCCTTCCCCACATTGAGCAAATGCTCAGTGTAACAGCTGCATGACCAACCACTGTCTATACAGTTTGAGAAGAAGCCTTCCCACAGTAGGATAGAGAGCAACCTTAGCTGGCTTTAAACATAAAATAAATCTAGAGGAAATATTTTCACAAATCTGCACAGATAGAAGTCAAAAACAGGTGGGAAATGACTTATTTCAAAAAGAAAGCTTGGATGGAAATGAAAGAAACTTGAGGTAACCCCCTGAAAAACAGTGGGTTTTAATTAGTGGCAGAACTTAAATGTCAGGTTGTTTTTGTATCTGAAAATTCCCACAATAAACCTATGTGAAGCTTCTCTCTTTGGTGGCAGCTGGCCATGTCTGAGTGTACATATCTCAGTTTTTTAGAGATGGGAAAGGATACAGTCTGGGCTACTTAGGACCCAGGGCTTGAGGCTGTCTGGTAGGTTGGTAGTGCGCATCAAGAGCCATCCTGTGTGTGAGCAAGAAAGGCCTGAATTTTTTTTTTTGTTTTGGGGATGGGGGAGGCTACCTTTGTGATCCTGTTTAGAGTATGATTTGATAGAAATCTCTAAAAATATCTCCTCACCTGTTGTCTCCTTGTTGAAAGTTTTGCTCTAAGGCGTTTGTTTCTTTAGGTTAAGGTGTTATCATTTTCATATGTTCTCTTTTAAACAGAAAGAATCTATAAGAGGGTCTAATATAATGCATTTCTGTCCTATTCCTTCACTTAGTTTTAACTCCCCTAGTGGGGAATCAGTTGAACCTGGGCTTTGCTCCTTCCAGGGCTCAGGCACTGTGGTTAATGTCTGATGTGATACTGGGGCAGTTCACAGAACTGTTTGTACGGGCTGAACAGGTCTAGGTGGAAACTTCATTCTAAAAGCAAAAAGAGCCAGACACTATGCTTGGCTGAGCCATAAAGCATTAGACATTGAAGAGGAAAAATAATTCTGAACATAAAAGTGTATTGTTTGTCTTTTGACAGGGAAAGAGAATAAGTAAAAATAGAAAAATTTGTTTCACTGAAATAAATAAACAGTGAAGTTTGAGGAGCACCTCTGAAGATTCCTAACCTTAGAGATCAACCCAAGTAGGAGAGAAGCATTGTTTTACAAGCCTCCATAGATCATTTCAGAAGCCCCAGTTCCCTGTGGATCAGCAGCCTTGGGTGGGTGGGAGTTTGGGAACATGGAGTTTGCCTGGGGCTGGAAGTTCTATGTTAAGAGGTGGGGGGATCTGTGGAATTAGCTGAGGTTGCAATTAGAAAATGTGTTTATATGATCAGATATGATGTAGAATATAAGGAAAGAGAAAACAAAGGCATAGATTTTAAAATTCAATTATATTTCTATTACCTGAGTAGTGGAGAGATGAAGATTTAGTAAAATAAGGAGTCAGTGTGAAACAGTGTGAAACCAGCTGGAGAAAGAGCACTCTAATTCTTTATAGAGCAATTTTGGTCAGAGACTAATTGTTAATTTACAAAAAGAACTAGCTCATTAAAGGTGTGGAAAAAAATCTGTTAGAAAAATCTATTTAGAAACATTTGCCAAAATCTTGTCAGAAAGTTTTACTGCACAGAAAATTAAGTAAATAAAAGTATTTGGTAGATTCATATACCTCAAAAGTGGTATTTTTGCTCTCAGAATTATTTGATTCAATTATATAATGAATATAAATTTATTCCTTTTTAGGTAGATGTCTTTAATTTTTGAAATGAAGTCAGGTTTATACAAAGTTAGGCTCAGTGTTCTGTAAAGCTTATATTCTCATCACTGGCACTGTCTATTTGGTGGCAGTAATTTGAAGGATGAGGTAAAATTCCTGGCTGGGATTTGTGAAGTCAAACCAGGAATTACCTCAAAATATTCAAGTGCTCAAATGATGTGACAGGGATATATGCTGAGGAAAAACTGTGAGTTGTTAGTCATCAAGGTATTAGTATCATTTAAAATAGCTGAGACTAGGACCCTAGGAATTGGAATTTTTGATGGGAAGGTTGCTAAAAGAGGTGGAAAGGACACAGTGGGAATGTGGACCCAGATGTGTGTGCTTGAGAGCTTTGACAGCATGGGCTACGGTGTCTGGGGGACTGCTCCTGGATGGGGTGGGGGGGCAGAGAATGAGAGAGAGAAGGGTTCAGAACCGCGTGGCCTCCTTTCACACTCAGCTTAGATACACTTCTTAGAGACACATCCTCAGGGTTTCCTAGGAGATTCATGTGGCAACTTTTTATGACATCTTAAAAGTAAACATCCTCCTTCTTAGAAACTGAAGCACTTTACCAAATATTGCACATGGCACTCAGTTATCATGCTTCCATTCCAAAGAAACCAGTGCAGGTTTCAGGAGTTTGGAAAACTGGTGGCTTTAGCACTTTTCCCTCTCTTCCTCAATCCAATTTAACAAACGTTAATAAGCATTACCGTGTGCCAGGCACTGTGCTGGCCCCCAGGTGTAAAAAGATAAGAAATGAATGCTTGAAGAAAGGTTTAGACGTTGGATGGGGTATGGATAGATGGATGGGTGGGGTTTGGGTAGAGGTAGATGATGGCATGGAAGCTTTACTAAAGAGAAAATATTTGTCAGATAAGGAAGAGAGAAAATACATTTCAGATAGAGCCATGGCTTCTTCAGGAAATAGAAATTTGGTGGGATTTGACTCTAGAATGTGGTAAAGAACCTAGTGAGAAAGATAGTAAATATAATTATAGCTATTATTTATTAAGCACTTTGTTGGTACATGAAACTAGGTTAAAATCAGATTGTAAGGCCTTAAATGTTATGCTAAGAGATTTACTTTATTCTTAGAACAAGTAAAGAATGATTCCCTGTAGTAAAATTATGAAGAAATCCACAATTCTTTAGTAACCTAATTATGGCTATAATTATTGAGTATTGATCTTGTGTCAGGTATTGGGCTAAGTATCTTAAACATGATCTCATTTATTATGTCAGAGTTTATTATATTAGTGTAAGAAGACATGATAAGGGCCTTGATTAGATTTATAGTAATAGTGAAAGGGCAACAGTTTAAACAGTTGTGGGGAAAATATTTTAAGACCGTGATCATTCATTCATTCACTGTCTTATTCATTCATTCAAAAAATGTTTATTAAAGCACTTACTCTTTCCCAGGCTCTGGACCAAGTACCAAAAGCCAAGTGTATGTGGTGAGAGCTTACTATGTGCCAGGAACAGGTGAGGAAATACAGACACAGAGAAATCAAATAATTTGGCAAGTCCAGTCAGCTACCACATTAAGATCTGACCCACACGGTCTGGTTCCAGAGTTGTCATCCTTTCATACTCTATACTATATCTCACAGGTAGATAAGACCTCTCAAACATGTCAATTTTTAGTTGGAGAGAAGGACATGGAACAAATAACTAACATGCCCCGAGTGCATAATTTCAGTGCACAAAGTGCCGTGTGTTATTTCCGGTTTGGGGCTATTATGAACAAAACTGCTACAAACATTCATGCACAGGTTTAATGTGAATGTGAGCCTTCGATTTCTCTGAGTTAAATGCCTAAGAGTGCAATTTCTCTATGATCGTATTTAGTTGCATTTAGTTTTTGAAGAAACTGGTAAAGTGTTTCCTAGAGTAGTTGTGCTATTTTACATTTCCAGTAGCAAAGTGTGAGTGATCCAGTTTCTCTGTATCCGGACCGGAATCTGGGATTATCACAATTTTTTATTTTAGTTATTCTCATAGGTGTGTAGATATATGTCACTGTGGTTCTAATTTGCATTTCTCTAACGGCTAATAATGTCAAACATCTTTTTGTGTGCTCATTTGCCATCTGTATATCCTCTTTGGTGAAGTGTTTCTTCATGTCTTTTGCTTATTTATTAACTAGATTTTTTTTCTGTTTTGTTTTGAGAATTATTTATATATTCTAGTTATTAGATACTGGCTCTTTGTTGGTTATGCAGTTTGCAGATATTTTCTCCTAGTCTGTAGCTTGTCATTAACAAGGTATTTAGCATAACAAAAGTTTTAGTTTTAATAAAGTCCAATTTATCAATTTTTTTTTGGTATCAGTTCTGAGAACTCTGCCTAGTCTTAGGTTCTGAAGATTTTCTCATATATACTCTTATAAAAGTTTTATAGTTTTATGTTTTCCACTTAAGTCCAATTTTTTGCATTAATTTTTGTACTAGGTAAGGTTTAGGTCAAGTTTCTTTCTTCTCCTCTTCTCCTCCCCCTCTCCTCTTTCCCTCTCCTTCTTCTCCTATCTTTATTTATTTATTTATTTGCCTATGGCTGTCCGATTGCTTCAGCATGAGTTGTTGAAAAGACACTCTTTCCTCCATTGAATTGTTTTTGTGCCCTTGTCGACAATCATTTGGGCATATTTGTGGGTATCTATTTTTGGGTTTTCTATTCTGTTCCATTGATCTATGTGCTTATCTCTCCAACAATAACACACAGTCTTGATTACTATACAGTAGCTGTATTATAAGCCTTGAATTCAGGTATGAGTCTTCCCACTTTATTTTTTAAAAATTGTTTTAACTATTCCAGTTTCTTTGCCTTTCCATATAAATTTGAGAACAGTCTTGTCTATGTCTACAAGTAATTTTGAGGAAGTTTGATAAGAATCCTCTTAAACCTTGCATATCAGTTTGGGGAGAACTGGACACCATTTTATGTTGTCTTTCAATGTATGAATACAGTATGTCTCTCAATTTATTAGATCTTCTTTATTTCTTTCATAAGTGTTTTGTAATTTTCAGCATGAAAGTCCTGTACTTGTGTTTGTTAAATTCACATCTAAGTATTTCATTTTTAATTTCAGTGTCTATGTGTTCATATAGAAATATAATTGATTTTTCTGTGTTTATTTTATGTCTGTGACTTGCTGAACTCATTTATTAGTACTAGGAGGTACTAGAAGTTCTTTTGGAGATTCTTTAAAATTTTATACATAGACAATCATGTCATCTGAGAATATGAGCAGTTTTATTTTTTTCCTTTCCAACCTCTATGCCTTTTTTTCATTCCTTAGTGTATTAGCTAGAAATTCCAGAACTATGTTGAATAGTAGTGAGAGTGACATTATTGTTTTGTTCCTGATCTAGGTGGTGGTTGTAGTGGTGATGGTGGGGGTCTGTACATTAGTCTTTCATCATTAACTGTAGGTTTTTTTAAAACAGATGTCCTTTATCAAATTGAGGAGGTTCCCCTCTATTCCTAGTTTTCTGAGAGTTTTATCATGAAAAGATACTGATTTGTCTAAATGCCTTTTCTGCATCAATTGATAAGATCAAATGATTTTTCTTCTTTAGCCTGTTAACGTGGGTTAGATGGACTGATTTTTAAATATCAAATGAGCCTTGCATTCCTAGAATAAACCTCAATTGGTCACAGCATATAATTCTTTCTATATATTATTGAATTCTACTGAATAATATATATTGTTAAGGATTTGTGTCTATGTTAATAAGGAATATTGGTCTATAGTTTTCTTTTTTTTGTAATGTCTTTGTCAGGCAATATTATCTTCACCAAATACTAGTTTCCTCCTTTTCTGTTTTTTGAAAGAGATTGTACAGAATTGGTGTTATTTGTTTTCTTAAGTTTGTTAAAATTCTCCATTGAAACCACCTGGACCATGAGATTTCTTTGGGGAGTTTTCAAATTGTGAATTCAACTTCCTTATTAGTTAGAGGGATATTGAAATTATCTAATTCAGATTAGTTCAGTTGTGCTAGGTTCAGGAATTGGTCCACTTCATCTACTTTGTCAAATTTATGTATGTAGACTTATTCATAGTATTTCTTCATTTTCCTTTTGGTTTCTGCAGGGTCTGTAGTGATGTCATATGTTTCATTACTGGTATTTGTAATTTATATCTTTTCTCTTTTTACTTTAGTTTTGCTAGAGATTTGTCAATTTTATTGATCTCTGAAAAAAATAGCTCTTTGTTTCATTGATTTTCTCTATTGTTTTCCTGTTCTTAATTTCAATGATTTCTGTTATCTTTATTATTTCTGTCCTTCTACTTTCTTTCAGTTCAGTTTGCTCTCATTCTAGGTTCTTGAAGTGGGAGATTAGATTATTGATGTGAAACATTTTTTTCTTTTCTAATGAATACATTTCATGCTATAAAGTTCTCCCTCAGCACTGCTTTAGTTGTATCCCACAAATTTTGATATATTTTCATTTTCATTCAGTTTAGCATATTTCTTTATTTCCCTTGAGACTTCTTTCATCTGTGGATTATTGTGTTGTTTAGATTCCAAGTTTTGATATTTTCCTGTTATGTTTCTCTTACTGATTTCTAATTTGATGTGGTTGGAGAATACGCTCTGTATGATATCAGTTCTCTTAAGTTTGTTGAAATTTCATTGGACACTTCTCGCACCAAATGTGTGATTTTTTTTTTCCCCTCACATCAACCACTTTCTCAACTTTCCAGATACCTACTAGGTGTCCTATAAGTTATTTCAATCTGACAATAACTGGTTGGAGTTAGTGTCAGACTCCACAGGCTAAGGGCTTGGTCCCACAAGACTATCCTCCCTTCAGAAACCAGTTGCAAGTAATGGGTCCCCAGGGGAGCCACACCTATGTCCAACTTAGCTACAAAGTTGGGGTTTCCCAAAACCTTCCCTCAGATTTGAAAATTTGCTGATGTGGCTTGCAAAACTCAGGGAAACATTTACTTATGTTTAACAGTTTATTATATACAGATGAAGAGGCACAAAAGGCAAGGCCCAGAAAGATCCTGAGCATAGGAGCTTCTGCCCCCTTGAAGTTGGGGTGTACCACCGTCCCAGCACATGGATGTGTTCACCAACCTGGAAGCTCTATGAACCCTGTAGTTTAGGGATTTTTACGGAGGCTTTATCGTGTGGGCATGATCAATTATCAACTCAATCTCCAGACCCTCTCCCCTCTTTGAAAAATGGGGGGTGGGGCTGAAATTTCCAAGCTTCTAATCATGGCTTGATCTTCCTGGTTACCAGCCCCCACCCTGAAACTATCCAGGAGCCCACTAAGAGTTGCCTCATTAGAACAAAAGAAATGAAGGGGAAATCAAGACATTCTCAGTTAAAGGAAAACTAAGGATTTATCATTAACAGACCTACTCTAAAAGAATGGTTATCATTCTTCTATCACCTAGGAAATTCCAAAGGATTTTAGGAGCTCTGTGTCAGGAACTGGAGTAAAAACCCAAGTATCAGGAAAAAAGATGCTCCTAGCATTTGTATCACTCAGGGAATTACAAGGGTTTTAGGAGCTCTGTGTCAGGAACCAGAAACAAAAGTTCCTGGTCAAATATATATTTCCTCTTATGTCACACTTGCCTATATGGTTTTGTTTGTTTGTTTGTTTTTGGCCGCGCTGTGTGGCATGCAGGATCTTAGCTCCCCGACCAAAGATGGAACCTGCGCCCCCTGCAGTGGAAGTGTGGAGTCTTAACCACTGGACTGCCAGGGAAGTCCCCTATATGGTTTTATTTAAAGTTAATATGCTGATAATGAGGGTGATAGACAGGAGGTAAGAAGGAAAAAAATGACAATGGTTTGGGTTAACTACCATAGAATATATAAAAAAGGGACTAAGTAAAAGAAAGTTGAAGGCCCACTTATGGTTGAGAATTGTAACACTTTGGTTGCAAAAATCTATAGTGTCTTCCATTTCATGTTCCTTCACACTCACCCCAGCCCATACCCAATTTCTTACTTTCAGAGAGGTAAGAAAAGAATTCAAGGTTCACATAACTAGTGAAGAGTGAAAGTTGATTCAAATCTAGATCTGTCTGTCTGTCTCCAAAGTCGATGTTAAAGTCTATGCTAGGTTAAGGAACTGTGAGGCCGAGTATTGGATCATGGCAGAATTTAGGAGGAAAAAGAAGATATGAATGAAGATGTGAGCATTAGGGGAGATGAAGAGAGAGATCAGAGGATATTGCAATTTTCTGATTTTGATGTATCAAGTGCTTATTACCTTTATAATGATAATAACACCCACACTATAGGATTTCTATAAAAATAATGTGGCATAATATCTGTAAAGCATTTAGGGTAGTGTGCAAATACTCATACATGTTCAGATATAATACAATTTAATGTCTTTGACCATGATTGCTATAACTTTTCTGCTTAACAGAAGGAAGCCAAATGGAACTCTTTAAAAGTGGTACTAGAAAAACTAGTGGATATATAGCGGAACTCTATTTGCATTCACTTTTATATGCACGAAATCTCTGGAGGAACAAATAGGAAATTTATTATGATTGTTCTTTGTTGCAAGGTGGGGTACAGAGGTGGTGTGGTTGCAGAAATGGACAGATGGGTTGGAGGGGGCTTTTTACTAGTATCATTTTATAACTTAAACAGTCTGATCCCTGTGAATGTATTACTTATCCAAGTTTTTTAAAAAAGGAAAAAAAATAAGTAGAATTGGCATGATTAAGAATTTATCTGTTCCCTTCCCTGGAAGTGTTGGGTTGAGTGTGCATGCCCATTAACCAAGGAAGGTGTTAAAAGTTATCCCTTCCACGGGTGAGAGCTAGAATTTGATGTCCTCCAATGTCCCTGTGTTGTGATTACCTGAATGTGAGTGGGTTCTCTATTCTTCAGCCTGTATTCAAGAAATGTACATTAAGTACATGCTGTGGTGAACCTGTTAATTTAGTCAAATCCAGCAAACACTGCTTCTAATTGCATGCTTTGTCTACTTTTTATTTTGACTAGATTACCTTGTCAACGAAAAAGGCTTTGCAGTAAGGAGAAATTGTACACCACCTAATATCATTCAACTAACATTGAAAACATTGTCCTGCCAGTGTCCAAGTGCCAGATATGGTCCCTTGATTGATGGGAGCAGGGTGACCTAATGACCCACACTGACATCATCCAAAGGCCATGGCTATCTGTCAGTTCTCCATTCATAAAGGATACAGATTGCCTAATGTCCTTGTTCATCTAATAGTTTCATGCTTATGGGTGGAAAGAATCTGAATGGTGCTACTTACCTTTCTTAGCTTGACTTTTGTTCTGACTTGCGAACCCTGTTTTGGACTCTAGTTCTAGTGTTGTGGACTCTTGTCTGCTCGTCCTGACGTGAACTGTGCTCTCTGGCTAGGTTTGCTATTTGCTTTTTCTCTGTTCAGAATTCTACTTTCTTTCCCCTTTGATCTGACAGGACTTCAAGAAATATTTCAGCTTCCCAAAGAGAATAATTTTCTAAATCACTGTTATCATGGAGTTGCCTGTATAATTATTTCAGCATTAAATTTCATTCTCTACAACAATGGCTTTATCACATGATATAAAAGACCCCTTGTTATTGTCATCAGGTCAACCCAGTACTGTTGTGGAATCCTGTGACCTTTTACAATGTGTTGGAATTGTAAAGAAATTTTATTTGTGTATTATTTTTTTGAGCATAATTCATCAAGTTTGATAAAATAAAGCACAATTATCCAGAAGCACTGTGTATCAAAACAATTTTTCTTCCTCTCAGTTAATCTGGGAATGAATATCGCTAAGACAATATTGGAAAAGCTTTACCAATACTGACCTCATCTGACTAGTGAGTGGGTAGTAAACGACTCACATTTTAGAGGTAAATGAATCCTTTCAGGTAACTTTGACACTAAGCAGTATCCTGGAGACATGTATTGTTAAATGAGTTAAGCAGTTTTTGATATTTCCCTCAATTTCAAAAGCACGTGCTGCTAGGTACCAGTCCAGTCATTTTATGTGATATCAAATAGAATCCAAGTAAACTTTAGGTTAACTGACTTCCACAGAAGACATCTTTCTATAAAGCCTGGGAATTGCAAAGAGTTTTCATCAACTTTTGAGAAAGAATCTTTGTGATATTTGAGCATATTTTACAACTAAAAATTTCCCTAGGGACTGACTTTATTTCTAATTGATTACTCAGTGCCACATCACTGGGCAAAAATTCCCCAGAGTTCAGCTCCCCAGAGTTCAGCTACCTCTTGGTCACATTTAGTTTGATAAGAATATTTAACTAAGGAGCATACCAAATATTTGCTCTGTCTTGTTCCTTGAAACTTGTTATTTTTGAAAGCTTACGTAAAGCAATTGTAGGATACTTTTTCCTTTGGATTTTTGTAGGCTAATAAGGATCTTATTAACAAGTTCTAAAGCAAAAAATATAAAATACATTAAAACCAGTTTTATCACTAAAAAGTAAGACATTAATATAGTAAGTAAAAAGTAAGACATTAATATAGTTATAGAAGTCATACACTTCTCTACTTATTTCTTTTAGTTAATAGTTTACTAAGGAAAGTAACTTTCATAGTTTGCTTTTGAATTTGGGCAAATTGCAGTTAGGCTAGTTATAACATTCTTGGGCCATGACTGAGAATTCTATCATTTTCTTTTCTTTTAGCATAGATTATTGCAGAAGATTCTGCTAAACCTAGCTGATTTTAACTGCTTTGAAAGAGACTTGCTCAGCGACTTTCTGCCCCATTCATTTTCTGTTCTTTTTCAGGGACTTCAGTTACAAGTAGTTAGACTTTCTCACTGTATCTCCTATATCTTTTACTCTCTCTTCTGTATTTCATCTCTCCATGCTTCATGTTGATGATTTTATTCCAATATTGCTTCTTGTTCACTAATTTTGTCATCAGCTGTATATAATATAGTTTTAGACTCATGAAATGAATTTTTAATATCACTTATTATACTTTTCATGTCCAGAATTTTTGTTTGGTTTTATTTTATAGATTTTATTTCTTTGTCAAAATTCTTAATGTTGTATTTTGTCTTTTTACACATATTAATAAAGACTTAAAGCCTGTATATAACACCTTCATCATTTGGATCTCCTGCAGCTCTAAATCTATTTTCTCTATTACTTTTGGTTTTTAATTACATTTTCTGGTTACTTTTGATTGTGCTAAAAAGTAGATGAGGAAAAACTGTTAATTTGAAGCATATGATAGTGTTACTCCAGAGCTTATTAATTGTATGTTTTCTTTTGGCAAGAGCCTAGGAACACTAGCAATCCCAGATCGTCTCATTCTAATTATAGAAATTATATGATATGAAGCTGTGCTTCAGTCCCTGCAAAGGTTGAACTATTTTTGGTTTATCCTTACCCCTAGGGCTCAGACCTTTGGAGTCATAACACAAAATATAGGGTATTTAACCAGAGAAGGTTCATTCCTTTAGCCTGTGAGGCTTTTAAATTGTCTGCTCAGCATGTCAGTTTTTTTTCCTAAAAGAGGCAGAAGTTTCCAGAAAAAAAGTGGCCCTGAATGCAGGCCTTACTTCTCTAGGTTTCTTTCTTTACATGATGAGTTTGTATTTATAGAAAATATTGATAAACTAAAAATAAAATCTTGTCTTTCTGAGCCTTGGTCATACCATTTCCCCATCCCACCTCCTCAGGAGCTTACTTTTCAGAAACTTATTGATGAAACTTCAAAAATCCATTCTGGATCTGGGTCCTTTGACCACATAATTACATTGCTTTGACAGATGTGTAGGAGCTAAATAATCTTTACAAGCCCTCTTTCTTAATCTTATTGACATTTATCAGAATAAAGATTTAAAGGAAGAGTCCGCCTTGGGATTTAGGAGCATTTCAAAAAATTTGTGAGAGAAGAAAAAGTTTTGTTTTATCGATTTTTATGTATTCAGTCTTCACAATTAGTGGAATTAATAGTTTGATAGTAAGTTTACCTTGTTTTGGGTAAATTAATGTAGGTCCACAGGAGTGGACACATTTGCCTTAAAAAGAGTTAAGAAATAACTGTTCAAAGCTTTCCTCCAGAGTATTTTTCACAAAGGGTTTACTTGTAATTTTGAAGAATGACAAGAGTTGTATGGCTTTTTGTAGGCCCCAAATATAAAATTGTCCCATGCCAAAAAGTAATTAGGGCCTGAAATGTACTTTGTAGTGAAGCCCAAATTATGACTTAGCTACAACTTGCACGAAATCCATTGGCTGATCTAGCATTATCCATTTCATAGCATCGCTGAGGCCAACACAATAGAAGAATATGATAGTATAATATTGAGGCTTAATTCTGATTCTTTTTTTTTTTGCCACTCAGTGGCTCGCTAAACAAAAATAATATAAGTAAGCCTCATTTTATGTAATTGGAAAAGTACTTGGGAATATATTTAAAAATATATTAAATACCTTTAAAATGTGCTTTGAAAAATATTTACAAGACTGTTAATCTTTTGTAAATTAAAGAAATATTTGAGAAACATCACTCATGATTACTATACTGGTAAATTCAAATTTTTTTCTATTTCTTAAACTTCAAAAAATTTGGTCATATGTGTTTAATGCTGTGAGTGTCAACGGGAAGTAGCTGTTAGGTAAAAGGAAGGTGAGGTAGTAGCTAATAGGGGAAGGAGGCAAGATCATATCTGGAAGCAGAGCTCTTCATTGCAGGCCTTTGAATAAAAGGAAGAACACAGCTCACAATGCAGTTAACGAAGGTGACCAATCTTTAAGGTATGGAGTAGAAAGAGAGCCAACAATGCTATTAAAAACTTTTCCTTTGCATACTAATGAGAGTGAGATTACGAACTGTGTCTATCTGGTGAGTCAGGTTTATCAGTCACTATTCTTGTAGGTGTAAGCAAAACAAGCTTACTTATAACATGCAATTAACATCTCCCTTCTAGTACCACAGTCACTGCTGATGGACCTCAGAGTAGGAGTGTTTATCTTTACAGAGCTCAAAGCACTTCATGGGCACTTTCTGTTTCTTTAGATCCTTTATTCTCCCAGATAAACCCACGTGCATCTGTACCTACCCAGTCCACAGTGGGAATTCAACCAGAGTTGTTGACTAACAGATTCACTGTGTGAAGCAGCCCAGCCCTGCCTAATCCTGGATTTGCAGCTACAAGAGATGCGTTGGAGGGTTCTGCTGAGATCTTCCTAATCATTTCTCCATAGCCTCTCTGAATTTTCTCATGCCATCTGCCAAGGTCTATGTTAAACTATACACTTGGAAAGGCTCAAGTCAGCTCTACTTCTTTTCAAGACCAGTTACCATGTGATACACTTCCCCACCCTCATCTGTTCCCTTCTCGCTCTCACTATTTTCCCTAGAAGGTGATGAGAATGTTTATTTCCTAGAAGGAAATCTGAAAGCCCAGAGAGTATTTGCTGCATCTCCTAGTCACCAGTAACTATAAGAGAAGAATCAGGTTTCCTCTGTCCTCTTCATGTGTCCTAACTGTTGGATAACTCTTCTTCCTTATAGATGACCAACTTTCAATAAGAATAAGAAAATAATTTCTTTGAAGAGGCTGAGAAAGCATGAGATACTGAAATAAACAAGGAGTTTGAGTTCAGAAATCTAATAGTTGAGTTATAACCCAGCACTTACTTGTGCTTTAGTTTCCTAATCTACAAACTAGGAATAAGCCTAGCTCATGAGAGGAGGAACATTACAAGAGTGATGAACAGTGGAAGTGCTCCGTAGGCACAAAGACTTATAATATTGTTAATTATTATTTGGATGTTTGATTTTGTAGATGCATGATTTCATAAAAATCCAGAAAATTTAGAATTTTCTGGTAATATTGGATGCCTGAAATGTTGACCAGTTTTTACCATTTGATTTTGGAGCAAGGAAAGGCAGAAGGAAAATGGAAAAAAAAATCTGCTTCACCTTTCTGTGTCTTCCAGGTGATTGCAGTTGGCACTATCAGAAGTTTAGCCTCTAGAAAAATACTAGTTTAACTAGCAGCTCAGGTTGGTCTTGCTGCATTTTATTCTTGCATGGATCTGAGGAAGTTAAAAGCAGTGATAACATTAAAGTTCAGAAGAATTATTGCTATAATGTCCAGGCCAAATTTCTGATAGAGTCTTGCAAAAATGTATAAAGGGATCATTCTCACAGGGCCTGTCTCAATATATTGTTCTTTATTTGGCATGCAGAACTTTGTAAATATTTAACCTTCTTTAGAGTTTGGAATGTGCAAGTGTGATTTATTGTTTCTAATGATTGAAAAGAGGCCTGGTATCTATCTGCAAATAAAGGTATGAATTGAAAGAGAATTCATGATACAATGTTTCTTCGTAAGTAGTAAGCAGAGCAACATTTGAAAAAAGGGAGCGATTCCCAAGAAGGCTTGTCCCTCAGCAATGCTCAAGAAGTGGTGTTTCAAGTAATAACAGCTTTTATTCACTCAGCACTTACTGTGTGAAGGGCTCTGTTTGGACTAAGTGCTTTATGTGTGCTTTATGCAGAGCGCTATTGCTCTCTGCAGTAGCACGCTGACTAATAGAGGGTGCAAATTGGATTGTGTTGAGAATGTCATCTATCTATCTTCGTACGTTACAATATCAATTCTTTTCAGTTTCTTTAAATGATAAATCCAAAGATTCTTGAGAAAGAAAAAGAGAAGGATGGACAGCCACACATACAGTAGGGAGAGAGAGAAAGGAGGAAGGAGGGAGAGAAGGAAAGAGAGAGAGAGGCAGAGAAAGAGAGAGAAGACAGGAAGAGATTGAGATAGATTCGTTGTGAGATTCAGGCCTTTGTGGAAAAACATGACTCATGACATATAATGAAAACACAACTTTATTATTGTCTCCTTCAGCCTTATTTCAGATATTCAGTGAGAATAATTATCTCCTGCTGCTGAATCAGAACTTGGGTAGGTTCCATAACTTTTTAGCTCACAGATAGGTTTTAATGTATCCTACCATGTCTCTTAAGAAACAAGCCTAGTCACAATGAATGAATCAGAGTTGCCAAGTCTAAGACGTTAATACAAACTGAACTTGATTCAGCATCAGATGTTTTCCCTTTTTCCAACTCAGGCCTTCTTCTTGTTGATAGACATGGTGAGATTGGCATGGTTGGCGTCTGTCTTTCAATGCTTTGTGCTTTCCTCCTCCATAGCAATCTTTTCGTCACAGTTTTTGAGCTTGTTCCTGTCCCTGTTGAGGTTTGAAAGGGCAGGAGTAAGGGAATAGAAAAGGTTATAAATTGACCCTTCTGGGGTGGGTGCATTTCTAAGGTGATTATCTCCCAGGTGAGCATTTTGTGGGTTTTCTCTCATCCCTGAAGACCTTTCACTTTCAGAGTTTTTGACCTGTCAGATCCATCTCTGTAGTGCACCGTCATTTTGACTCCCTTCCACAGTCCCCAGGAATCAAGGTCTTCTAGCTTCTTGTTCCTGGGATTCCTTTGCTATTCCAGGTGGCTTTACCTCACAGGACCTACTTTGATGCCAGGCCAGCTCTTTCTACCAAGGGACTTGCATCTCACGCACCATAAACATTTATGCAACCTTTGTCCCATCAAATATTTGGGAGAGTAGGTCAATCACAACAGGATCAACCCATTGAGGAGCATGACACAGGTCAGTCTGACTAGCTTACACCTGAGTCAAGCTTCAGTTTTCTGTGCCCATTAGATGCAAGGGAATACCTAGTTCTTCAAATGCTGTCATGAAAGTCTATTCACTTAGCTGGAGAGACATGAGAAAATACCAGAACACTCTTCTGTCCTGAATAAGTGGGAGGAAGAAATGTCTTCTTAAATCTTTTTCCATTTTTATTCTCTCTCTCCCTTTCCTCTTTTTATATTTTTAAAGTGAGTAAGGTGGATTCATGACTTAGGACACTACTTCTCTTACCTCTTTGGTGGGGACAGATTCTGCGTATGGCAACCTGTCCCACACTCAGTTTGGCATCTGAAATAGATACTGGTACCTTAGTAGAAATCAAAGCAAGAGAAATTTCCCTCTAACAACCTTCTTTGCTTTCAAATAAGCATGATAAGGAAATAAGCAAATTAAGTAATTCTAATGATTTTATTAATTGTAATCTCAGAGCCTAGGACAGTTCTGGATACATAGAAAGAACCCAGCAAATGTTTGCTTAGAGAAGGAAGGGAAGAAGAAAGGCAGATAAGTCACCTTCTATATTCTGGTGCATGCATCCATTTTCCAATGCCCTGCTTCTCTTCTTTAGCTTTTGTCAACTTTGACCTTGATTTTGTTCTTAGTCCCAGTGCTCATGTTTGAGAGTTACATGTGTAACTCTCCTCTGAGTTACTAAGTATCTGACCTTGGTTATCTCTCTGACTTCACATTTGCTACAAAACCTAGTTTTGGGATAGGCTTACGCTCTCTTGACAATGAACCCTGACCTACTTTATTTTTATTAATTTATCAAACAATTACTGAGAACCTGCCATAAGTCATGCATTAAGTAGGCACTGAGAATACAAAGCTTAAAATGATAGTTTTCGTGTGTTAACACAAAAAAGACTGATATAAGTGACAGACACTGAGTGTTTTATGGGGATTTCTCACTTAATACTAATACTAACGCTTCAAGTAGATATCATTATTATCATTTGCATTTCACATATCAGAAAATAAAACACAAGAAGGCTAAATAAATTGCCTGGGCTCCCATAGGAGCAAGCTGGAGCTGACAGCCTAATTCTTAACCAATATGCTATGCAACTTCACCTACTTGGTTCTGCCTGATGTATTGAACAGCTTCTGTCTGTTTCTGGCATAGAGCTAGTGAGTTTGGCTGTGGGGCTGGAACTGGAGCTGGTGATGGTAATGAAGCACCTAAAGAAAATTATGGAGATGCAATATTGTGTGGTGATACAAAGTATTGGTGAAAATCATGGCTTCAATATTTACTAGCAGTGTATCCTCTCTATGCCCCAATTTTCTAACCTGTAAAATAAGGATAATAATATCCACTCATAGGGTTATAGGAAAGATGAAACACAATTTAACAAAGGATATGACACTCAGAAAGTATTAAATAATTTATAACTATTATTTAAAAAATAAATATACCCTTTAAGTTCCAATATATTGAAAATATTCAAGTAGCTTGATCGTGCTTCTGAAAAAGTCTAAGGCTTTGCTCTTAGCAGGCCATCTAGGAATGAGAAACTTTTATTAGTTCTATTTCGGAAAAGAGAAAAATGATACAAGAAGCTGCCAAAGACTTAAAATTGTCTAAGAATTTGGTCTCTAGAAGCAAGATTTTTTGCTTTTCTCTGTTCGTTCTCGGCTTGCTGTGGTGCATAGCTCAATGGAAAGCCAGTTTTCAGCATTTGTGTTTCTTCTCTCAGAAGAGTTTTGTTACCCTTAATTCCATGGGACTATAAGACCTGTGAAATCCATGTACATTCTATTTAATTTATGACTTTAAAATGGCAGGGCTGCTGCATAGTGAGGTCTCCCCCATGTGGGGACCTCAAGTCTGCTGATGAAAGATAAGGTCTTCCACAAAGATCTGCAAGACGTGTGATGTGAGAAGTGGGCTCATGTGGGTGGCTCTTAAGCGCCTAAAATTCAGTGCGGTAGTGAATGACATGGTCCTATTTTAACTAAGAATAAAAACCTGTTTTAGGAACTGAGGGTCTATTTGGAAACGTGCTCAACTGTCTGCAAGTTTAGCATTTAGTTTTTGGATAAGAATTGGCTAAGTAGAAGATTACATTATCAAAATGAATAAAATGCTGCTCTGTGACATTGGAGGACACATAAAATATGCCATAGCATTCTCACAAAGGGAAATAAAACACAATTGTATTTGTTTGGGGTTACATTAACTCCAAAACCAAAATCCATAGATTTGAATTTAAAACTACTTTCTCTAAATTAAAATCTTTTGTGGGGCACAGGTTTTAACTTTAGAAAGAGAAAAGTTATCTTCCAAGATATAGGACAAACTTACTTTCTTAGTTCCCTACTATTCTCCTTAGCCAGTTTATTTTGAAAAGGCCATAGTGGGTGAATCCTCAGACAAGGAAACCTTCTTTAGCCTCATGTCACAGCTCCCTGCTCTAGTTTCCCAGAAAGCCCATTGGCTGTCAGGATATTCCTGCTGAAGCAGTGGAGAGTTGTCACTTCAGTCTGCTCTTTTGTAGTTGAATAAGGAAAACTTCTCTGTGGGGAGAACTTTCCTTCCATTCTTCCATTCACTAACATAAGAAGTTAGTGCAGGAAAGAGAGACAGAGGAAGAGAGAGAGACAGGAAGCCTCAGGGATGGAATGAAATGAGAGATGTAACGAACAAGCCACTTAACTATTTCTCTATGGCTCAGACCTGAAACCACATGCACATTTGTTCTCAAGCAAATGAAAGTAATTTTTCACACTTGTTTATAGAAAAGATCTAGACTCATCCAGCAGACGAGACTGCAGTTTTCAGGAAGGTAGAAACTGTCCATTTTGACTATTGTATTAGTAGCACCTAGCTTAGGACTTGGCTTATGATAGGTGAACAATGATATTTGTTAAATGCATGAATATAATGGTCAAATTTATCTCTTTTAATTTTATTTTTGATATGAGAAGTTAAGGTATTTTGAACTTGAATACAATTATTATTCTCTTAGCACTAGGGCAGACTACACATTTCACAGTTGTTGAGGCTTGTAGATCACTTTAGCAAGAACATTCTTTAGAAAAAGTGTCTAAACAATAACAATTCGTATTATAACCATTATTTTGAAAAACATTTTAACTGATTTAAGTAGAGATAATGTCTTCCTAGTATGTGTGTGTGAAAGAATGAAGGTCTAAGTAGATCTGAATATTCCTTGTGAGGAGCCTTAGCAGCTGGGGCTGATCAGGTAAGGCCATTTAAAGCAGAATCCTGAAGTCTATTAGATTAGTCTGTTCGCTTCTATAACAAAATATCATAGGCCGGGTGACTTAAACCACAGAAATTAATTTTGTCCGAGTTCTGGAGGCTGGAAGTCTAAGATCAGGGTGACAGCTTGGCTGGATTCTAGTGAGAGATCTCTTCCTAGCTTATAGACAGTGCCTTCTTGCCGTGTCTTCATGTGGCAGAGAAAGGGAGAGAGAGCAAGCTCTCTGATATCTCTTCTTATAAGGGTACTAATCTCATCATGAGGGCCCTACCTTCTGACCTCATCTAAACCTAATGACCTCCCAAGGGCCCCATATCCATATACTATCACATTGTGGGTTAAGGCTTTAACATATGCATTTTGGGGGACACGGTTCACTTCATAGCAGCCATATTGAGTTGGTTGGATTTATTCTGAAGTGTCTGCAGGTTCTTAAGCTGCTGTGCAGCAGAATAAGATCACAGTGTATGTTTCAGGAAGAAAATCTATAGTAAGAATGATTGAAGAGTGATTATAACTAGTGATGTGGAAAGGTGTAAACTATGGAGGGAGGAGCTGACTACAGATGAGATGTCATGGATTTGGAGTAAGGCACTGACAGTGGGCTCCTAGAGAAAAGCAAAAATCAAAGATTCATGAAAAATGAAGAATCAACAAATTTGGGCAACTACTTATTGATAGACATGGGGAGATGAAGGAGTTAAAGTTCCTCTGTAATTTTGAGACTGTGCCATGAGAGTGGTGCTATTGATCAGGGTACTTTCCAAGGAGGAACCCCACTTTTGATTTGCAGAGGATGAAGGGTTGAAGGAATAACCCATTTTCCCATGCCAGTTATGTCGCACGTGTGTGTGTGCATCTGTGTTTATGTTCATCTAAATGACAATGTGAGCTCTTTGGCAGCTGAAGTCTATATTTCCTATGAGGTGCTAGCAGGAATAAATAGAGCCATAAATTAATAAACTCCATACAACAAATATTTATTGAGTGCTCTCTGTACAAAGTCTTGTGCTAAGAACTGTGGGAGGGCCAATAATGAATAGTCTTTGCCATCTAACAGCTTACAAGCTAGTGAGGGGATCATGAACTTAAATAACTTTAAAATAGACTGAGATATTTTATTCTAGTAAAGAAAATGTCTTCTATTAAAGGTAAATATTGTGGGGGGAAGAAGGCTGACTTAGTATCTCGGAAAATTCTATTTGGGGGAAGTAGGGCATGATCTGCTTCTTGAAAAATGGTTGGACTCAACAGAAATGGAGAGATTATTCCAGAGAGAAGGCATAACATGCATGAACAAAAATCCAGAGATGAGAAAATGAAAAAGGGCATGGTTGAGGAAGAAGAGCAGAACATTATGGCTTAAGTGTAAGATAGATAGAGGTGGTAGGAGAGGAAAGGCATCTGTCCTAAAGATCAAGTATTTTCAATGGGGCAATATTACTCCTAAGGTGGTAAAAAAATTCTTACATTTAAAATAATTAATTAATTAATTTTTGTCTGTGTTGGGTCTTCGTTTCCGTGCAAGGGCTTTCTCTAGTTGCGGCGAGTGGGGGCCACTCTTCATCGCGGTGCGTGGGCCTCTCACTGTCGCGGCCTCTCTCGTTGCGGAGCACAAGCTCCAGACACGCAGTCTCAGTAGTTGTGGCTCACGGGCCTAGTTGCTCCGCGGCACGTGGGATCTTCCCAGACCAGGGCTCGAACCCGTGTCCCCTGCATTGGCAGGCAGATTCTCAACCACTGCGCCACCAGGGAAGCCCTGTTCTTACATTTTTATGTGTAAATCACAGATATACATACAATAAATAATCAGACACACAGTAATCGGTGGCAATAAAATAGTGTGTGGGTGATTAGCAAAAAATATCTAAAAAGATTTCTTAAGGGGATTACAATGAAAAAAAGGTTAAAAAACACTGTATAGATGGATTTTGGCAAAATGGTGAATTTTATGGAGCCCTCTGAAGAAAGTAACTTGCCTTACTTAAGTCCTGGTTCTGGTCCATATCATGGAGATAGGGTACTGCGTTGAGGTGAGTCTAGGTAATTTCAGTAAAAATACTCCACATACTCAAATTGTTAATGTAATTTTGGAAACTGTATGTGAGGTAAATTATACAAAAGTTGTTTCTTTTCCTGACTCACGGAAAGAATGACTTCCAAAGTAATTTTTTCCTTCCCCTTTATTTTGGCGGCTTGGCATTATAAGGCACATGGATTGCAGGATGCTTTCAGAGCCCATTACAGTCATTAAATAATGAGCACTCTCTTCTCCAATCTCACAAATTCCATTAAGACTGACATCATCACTTTTTAAACCCAAAGACATAGACCTGCTTTTTAAAAAATTGCAGAACAGTTTGACTGTAGAGCTAGGATTGAAGTCTATTAGTTTTAGTCTAGGAGATGCTCTCAGTTTATTTTAATCATTTTATTAGCAAGTATTTACGAAAACACAAATGGTGTAATTACTGTAAGTGCCAGGCCCCATGGGGCAAAAGATTTAGAAGATTGAAGATACATTTACTGGTCTAATAGTTGGAGAAACAGTAAATAAACTCATGAGAATTTGTGTCAGAATGAATTCATGTAGTAATCTGATAACCGAGCTGTGGCAAACAAAACAAAACAAAAATCCTTTAGTCATTTTTATAATGTGAGTCCTCTTTGGGACAGTAATACTATATTCCAGACTTTACAAAACTAATTAGGAGTCACAGAGCAATAAGCAGGAAGCATGATAAAGACAATTTACATTTACCTTGAAAAATAAGAATCCATTGAAACTCAGTAGAAAAAAATAGAATCGATACAGTTGCAATAGGAATATGCCATAGATTATATTCCTATTGATCAATATCTGTATCCTCACCCTACTGAAGACTGGCTTGGACATGTGACTTCCATTAGCCAATGAAGGTGAGTGGAAGTGATGTGCATTACATCCAGGCAGAAGCTTTGAGAGTGGGTTCATTCTTTGCCACAATGTATTTCTCTGCTGCGATGCCAGTGATATTCTAGATGGAGGCTATTCTTTCAGGCTAAGTTCCAGAATGAGAAGAGGTGGAGACCTGCAGTCAATCTTCCTTGACATGAGCCATGAGTGAGATGGACTTCTGCTCCTGCAAGCTAATGCAATTTTGTATGTTACTATAACATAGCCCTGCCTAATCTGACTGCTGCTAAAAGCTAGGATGGCAAGACATCAATGAGTAAATGCAATTCTGATGAGGCTGATGAATGAGAACTGTGGACAATCCATTCAGAGAAAACCAGCTGGCTGGAACTCAATAGGAGAGGCAATGATTATAATCTAATTGTCCTTCAGTAGATAAGACAGTGTACGCACTGCTGGTTATATTTTATGTATATATTTGTGCATTTATCTATTTCAGTTAGAAGAGAGAGGCATAACTTAATTATTTGAAGGGGAAAATAAGTAATGAAAAATTATTGCCTATTACTTTATTATTTTTCAACTATGCAATGCAATTTATATCAATTTGCTTCCCTCAGAAAGTGGGTAGTTTTCATGGAAGGAAAGCCTAACACAATTTGTTTGCCTGTGACCTCAAGATAGGGTTTTTCTATCGTTCACTCATAATATCTTCCATCTTATAACTTACTATTTCCATTTCTGCACATGCATTAGATTGCTTTTTGTCATTTACCTTTTTTCTTTTGAGTGTGACTGCTATCACTACATTGGCACTTCTTTGATGCTATTGATTTATGAAAGAGGAAGAACCCAGCCAAGTGAAATGATGATGGCTAATAGCTAACCTTTTTAAAGCATTCATGGTTGTCAGTCACTCTTGTAAGAGTTTCCCATGGATTATCTCATTTAAATCCTCACAACAACTCTATGAGGTAAGTACATTATTAGCCCATTTAACAACATAGGAAACTGAGGTACAAAGAGGTTAAAGTCATATAGTCTCACAATGAGTGGAAGAACCTGGATTTAAGAACCTACAAAGTGGGAATTAGGAGCCATGAAGTCATCCCTGGGTCTGCCACTAATGAGTGATATAATTTGGGCCATTTCGTATCTCTGGGCCACAGTTTTTCATGTTTCCACTAAGAAGTGTTGACTAGGGAAGTCTGGCTGTGAAACTCTATAAGTCTGTGGACCCGTAATGACTTCATTTTAATCATCTAATGTATTATGAGAAAGAGCTGTGACATACTAGAAAGGCCCCGAGTTTTGGTGTGACTAACCTATGTGATATCTGGCAAGTCTCTTTACTGAACCTGTTTCTTCATGTGTAAATTGTCAGTGGCATCTATTTCAGAAATCTGTTGTCATGTCTAAATAAGATAATATATATTGGGGTCCTTTGTTTATTTTAAGGAACAGTATAAAAAATTATCACTGTTGTAAAAGTGATTCTTTCATTGAGCCATGTATTCATCCACTTATCCACTCATCCATTAGATATTTATTAAGTGCCATTTGCATAGACGAAAAGTAGGGTTTCCTTCTGATAGGACGCGGTGTAAGTGGGATACAGATGCACAAATGAACAATTACCATACAATGTGATGAGTGCTTGAGGGAAGCAGGTTGGAACACAATGAGTTTCTGTGAACCACTTAAGGTGGCCTGAAGCCGTCAGGGAGGCTTTACAGAGAAGACAGCATTTAAAATGAGACCGAAATATGTGAATCATTTAAGTGTATGTTGATGTGGTGAGGGTAGGTGGAGGATGCTCCAGGGGAGGAAACAGAATATACAAAGACATGGACACATGAGAGGGTAAAGCATATTTGAAGATCTGCAAGTAGGCCATTAAGCCTGGAATACAAACTTGAAGGTGGTGAGGGCAGGAGAGGGCAAACAGGCAGGTGGAGCTATATCATCAAGCATCTTGTACACCATGTTAGGGAGATTAGATTTTGTCCCATAAGAGGCGGGAATCTACGGAAGGATTTTAAGGGGAGGTACGTGACTGAACTCACACATTAAAAATATCAGTCTAGCAGTGCTGTGGAGGGTGGAGTGAAGGGAACAGGATGAGAGGCAAAAGCGGAGCAGCAGTGGAGCAGCCTCTCCTAGTCACTCTGTGAGGCCTCTAGCAGTGACTTGGCCATGAACAGTCCTGGAATTGCAGCCATGAGAAACCCCGAGTCTGAGTGGGGTACCAAAGTGAAAAGAGAAAGGGACAGTAGGGACAAGAGTCCATCAATTATGCTGGCAAGGCTCGCTCAGGGAGAGCTCAAATTGTGTAGTTGTTGAGAGTTCACCCATACGAGCTCTGCACCATCCACTGCTCTGCTCTAAGCTGGAACTGGGGGGAAGCACTGACGATAGCAGGAATATTGCAGGTGGTGTATAAACCTGTTCTTACTCTGATCATTACATTGTCTGGTTTCCCTTTTAAATCAATCTCCAGTGGAACTAACATCAAACTAAAAAAACTGTCATGCATGTGTTTTTCCTTTGTTCTATTTTTGTTTTCTGATAGAAACTTTGGAAGTTGGGAAAGCCAAAAGCTTAGATAATCCAAGAATTCTTAAATTAATTCCTAATTCCCGTCTTCCATTGCCATAATAAATAAAAAAAGGTATCAAAGGGAATAATATTTATACATCTTCCCATATGTATAAATATATATGTATACGTCTTTCCACATATGTTAATTATAATTAATACTTATTCTCAAGATTTATATTAATAAATACAGAATGTCATTGAATATCACAAGGGTGCCAACTCTGGGACCAGGCTGTTTGGTGTCAAATCCTGGTTCATCTTCTTAGTGGTTGGGTGTGACCTTGGGCAAGTTAACTTCTATGTACCTCAGTTTCTTCAACTCTAAAATGAAGAAAATTATAGTTCCTAACAGTTCAAAGTGGTTTGAAGGTTTTCCATGAATATAAAGGGCTTCGAAGAGAGTTTGGACCATAGTAAGAGCCTAATCAATGCAAATTATTATTAATTTTATTAGCCATGATTAATATTCATGCTGCTGAAGAGGCGAGTTTGCCTACTCAGGGGTATTTCTAAAGACAGAAGTGTAGAATTTAAATGTATGGCAAGCAAGAAGCTTGCCCTTACTCAGTACAGAGTCAAATAGAGTCAGAGAGCAGTGAAACAAGAGAACATCAGAACTGGGATATAAACTGAACTCCTTTTAGAGTCACATTTTAAATTATAGCTTCTGTATCTCAGACATTTGCAAACCAATCTTCTCTAACAGAACTGATTTTGGTATTGTTCTAGTTCCTGTTCCTACCCTCTCCATGGTGTCAATAGCCCTGAGCCTGACCCCCTCTGACTTACAGATGTACCAGTACAGACCTTCTTTTTTCCAAGTGTCAGAATTTCTGGGTGCTCACCATTGGCTACATGCCATAGCACAGGAGGTATCTGAGTGGCCTATAAATAGAGCTGTGTCTGGGTTAGTGCCAATTCTAGATTGCTAAGTCTTTGAATATCAGGGACTTGTTCTTATTAAAAGAATGAATTGATGGTATAGATGCCAGAGATATTCCCCCTACTTAGTTCACAAAGTATAAAAAAGGAAAGCAATGGAAGAAACTGGCTGGTAAATTTGATTTAAAGAACTTAGAAACTCACAATGTAAAAATCATAAGCAATATTAAAATGTAGATGACAAATTTGGAAAATTTTATGAGTTATGACAACTGAGAAATTAATTTCTCAAAGTATAAATAGTGCTTAAATACCAATAAAGAAAATATTGAAAATGGAGCAAGAAGAGATAATTCATGGCAGAAATAACTAAAATCAATAAACATGACAAATTTTCCAATTTCACTAGTATTCATGAGACAGTAAAGAGGTGCTCTTTTTTGTTGCCTATGATATTGGTAATAATTAAAATAGGTAATCATGACAAGGCTACCATAAAATTGGTTTTCTTTTACATTAGCTGAACCTTACTACAACATTGTGGGCAAGTACAATACTTTAGGAACAGAATCTGACAATATGTTAGCAAAGACTTAGAAAAGTCCATACCCTTTGATCCAATGATTTCAGCTCTAGAAATCTCATCTATGGAATTAGTGATTCATAAATAGATTTTTGTGCAGAATATTTACCAAAATCTTTTTTGTAATATAGCAAATAAACCCAGTTAACATCAACAACAAAAAACAACAAAAGCAAACCAAAACCAAACAAAAAACTGGAAACGAGTATTCCTAATGAGTTAAAAATAGGGAATGATCAAGTAAACTATAGTTTACTCATAGAGTAGAATTATTAACCACCATATTCTCAAATGTAGCCATTATTAACCATGCTTGGAAATAATTTTTAATACCATGAAAATACATACATGTATATATCATCTTTATTATATATCATATATGATAGGCATATTAAGTTGCTATTAACCATGTTTTGGAAGAACTTTTATTAACCTAAGGGTACATACGTACATGTATCATAATAGACACATGTATCATAATAAAATGCCTATATATGGAAAGTATATCTATACATATACAGAAATACATATACACATACTCTAGAAAAAGGCTAGAAGGAAATACATGAAAATCTTAGTAATTATTGCTCGCTGATAGGAAGAAAGGACTACAAGAAACTCTTAAATAAGCATGAACAATCCTGCTACAGAGATGTGATTTACACAGTATTTATGCATCCTTTTCAACTTGAGCCTCACTGCAATACTGTGGGTAAGTGCAGGCAGGTATTATTTCCCCTTTTTCATAGATAAAGGTGATGAGACTGAGAGAGATGCTTGGTTTAATCAGGGTCACCAGGCAGCTAACATAAGGCAGAGTTGAAATCTGAACATGGCTTACTTGACGCTGTATCTGGAGCTACTTTCACCAAACTTGGGTGACTGTAAGATCACATGGCTAGAAAATCTATAGCTATAGAGAGGTCAGAAAATGGTGGGAACCTACAGTTATGATTCCTGAAAGTTTCACAGGCATGAATAAGAAATAGGAAAAGTCAGTTGAGATTCTAATAGTAGTCTATGCAAGTGAAAGTTTCTGGAGGCTTAAAGGAAATTATTATTCAGACATCTAGCTCACTGGCTAAATTTAAGAGCCTTTTTCATGAGTCATCCCTGAGACTTTTGAAGGAAAGTAAGTGGGTATTATCTCAGTCTACACAAAGGGAAGCAAACTCATAAATAAGGAAGAATACACTTTGTGCTCACACACGCTGAAACAAGAGTGAGGTCCATCTCCCAGTCCTGACATCTATGTGGCGTAGTGGCTTCATATTCCTGTCACCCCGAACAGGGTGCATTACTGAGAAAGTACACAGGGCTTGTTTCCAACTGAGTAAGCAAATACACTGATTTTGTGTTCCCAAATAACAGCTTGAGCATTCTTAGCCAAAAGTTTTGGAGTTAGAAAAATGAGCATTGGAGTAATTTCATCAGGAAACCACAGCAGGCAAATTTTATTCCTCTTGCACTTGAAAAACCTATACCACATTTGGTACAGGGAGTCCCTTTGGGGTCAGTATCTTCTGGATGCCAGTTATTTTTACCTCTCAGTATCAGGTTTTATTTCATTTCATCAACAAGTACTCATTTGTGTAATTTGGTGTCTCCTCTTAAGGCATTATCTACTTCATTCAAGCTCTAAAAGTTTTTCCTCCATTTTCTAAGTTTGCCTGGCTAGAGTGCTTTTCCTTCTGAATTTTCTAAATATTTTTCTTTCGCTTTGCATAGATAGACCTAGTGTTCATTATTCTTGAAATGTAAAATACTAATATTAATTTATTTTATGTTTGATTCTACTTCTGTGCTATGGCATACTGAGAAGCATTCTGTACAAAGAAGACACTAGTAACTTAGTAACAGATTGGGAAATATTATGACTCATGCATATTTAGAATACTGTCTAATATCAATATTTTTGGCAAACATTCTATACATTACAAATTGATACAGCGACTATGGAGAACAGTGTGGAGGTTCCTTAAAAAACTAAAACCAGAACTACCATATGACCCAGCAATCTCACTCCTGGGCATATACCCAGAGAAAACCATAATTCAGAAAGACACATGCACTCCAATATTCATAGCAGCACTATTTACAATAGCCAGGACATGGAAGCAACCTAAATGTCCATCAACAGAGGAATGGTAAAGAAGATGTGGTACATATATACAATGGAATATTACTCAGCCATAACAAAGAATGAAATTGGGTCATTTGTAGAGACGTGGATGGACCTAGAGACTATCATACAGAATGAAGAAAGTCAGAAAGAGAAAAACAAATATAGTATATTAACGCATATATGTGGAATCTAGAAATATGGTATAGATGATCTTATTTGCAAAACAGAAATACACAGACATAGAGAACAAGTGTATGGGCACCAATGAGGGAAGGGGGGGTGGGATGAATTGGGAGATTGGGATTGACATATATACACTATTGATACTATGTATAAAATAGATAAGTAATGAGAACCTTTTGTAAAAATAAATAAATAAGAAAGGAATGCTATTTAAATTTTGATAGCTCATATCAACTTTAAAATCATAACCTAATGCCCCAGAAGTAGATGTGTTCCTCTCTGATTACACCTTCATGGCCCTCTCAAAATCAGGCCTTGTCATTTAATCTCCTGCATTTGGACTCTTCAAATGAGAATAATTTAATGGCTGGGTTAGACTACTGTACATAAAAATATGCTAGGTGATAAAAGGGTATCAAAAACATATACTCATGCTATAAAGTAAGATCAGTTTGTGTGTGTCTACAGAATATAGGTGTATTAGTTTAGGCATTTTGAATAGTTCTGTGGCTTTAATATGCTTATAAGATACTTAGGGAAGGAAATTAAACATACTTATCTGAAATTAAATAGCAATATAAAACAAACAGTAATGAGGACAATATAAAGCATGCCAAAATATGTTCCAGAGGGGAGCTTGGTTTAGACTTGGAGAAATTGCTATATTTTGGAGTCATCAGGAACGTTTTCATGGAGGGTTGGTAAGAGCAAGAGTGACAGTGCAACATAGTGAGTAATAGCATCAACTTTAGATCAAGACAGGCCTGGGTTTGAAGTCTGGCTTTGTGATCCTGAGCAAGTTATTTTACCTCTCTGAGCTTTGGTTGTCTTCTGTTAAACTGGATTAACAAAATTTACTTTGCAGATGTGTTGGAAGAATTAGGTAAAATAATGCATGTAAAGTATTCAGCTTAGATCCTGGTACACAGTAAATGTTGAACAATGGTGGCTGCTATTAATTAAATTGGAGCCTGAATGATAGGTTGTTTCCATGGTGGGAGCTAGGATTGAGGGAGCAGGACAGGGAAGAAAGATAAAGGCAGAAGATATTGCTGGTGGAGCAAAAGCATGAACAAGGGTGGGAAGGCCTACATTTGCAGATATGTGTAAGGAGAATGTAAGTGGACCACACTGAAGAGTTTGGGGGGGGCTGAGGATGTTGTCTTGGACAGAGGCAGTTTGCTTTAGATTACAAAACACTTGACCTTAGCAGGTGGCTTGGCATCTTCCTTTTGGATGCTGAGATGCTGCTTTCTGGCAAGGTAAACATTCTATATTTTTTCAGTTTCTTGCTTTAAAGCACCTTGGAGTGTCTTACACATGATATAGTTCTTATATAACACACCTGGGAAGGGGGAAGAGCTGTGGATAAAAATGCCTGACCTGGATTGAATGGCTCACAGCGGGTGGGTGTGCTGTGGAGACGGGCCTGGTTCCAGGTTTTCTTCTTCCCAGAGCCTCCCTATAAAAGCCCACGTGGCAAATCACACGTGGCCAATGTGGCGTTTATCATCACACATCTGCTCTGGAGGAGAGAGAAAGGACTTAAACAAGAGGCCTCAAAGCCTTCTGCAAGTGCGCCCTGAAAACAGTTTTGCTGATTAACCATAATGGAAAAGAATATTAAAAAAAAAGAACATATGTATAACTGATTTGCTCTGCTGTACAGCAGTAATTAACACAACATTGTAAATCAACAATTGTACTTCAATCAAAAAAAGAAATAAATGGTTTTGCTTTACGTATATGGAATATGCATCTGTAATTATTGAAAACATTTATACACAATTTTTGCAATAGCAAGGTGTCAAGAAGCAGGTGTTTCCTTGTGTTTGCAAAGGGGCTCATCCCACTTCTAAAATGCTTATTTTTATAAAATCTTTCATGTCAGACTTGTGCTTTTCTTTGGACAGATGATAGCTGTTTCTCCTTTTCCTCTGATAAATGACTAGGTGAGCAGAGATGGCAAACATCTTATGAAACAATGTGAACTTTGGAGAAGATTTGTAGGCATCAAAGTCATGAAGCTAAAGCAAAAATCATCTCACTGGGTTTTCCTCTTTGTTTTACGAGCAGTGAAAGGAGAAGACTGACTAAAGGAAATGTTTTCATGGAAGATTATAGAGCTGAAGAACTTGGACTAGAAGGATGCTCAGGGATCATCTAACTGATATTTTATTTTTACAGAAGAGAGTTGAAGCCAAGAGAATTCATCAGTGATTTGCAACCTTGGCTGCTATTGGAATCACCTGTAGAGATTTAAAAGTCACTGCTTCCTGAGCCCTATTTCCAGCATCTCTGATGTAATTGGTTTGGGATATGGTTAGGACACCTAGAGTTTTAAAATCTCCCCAGACAGTTCTTCTTTGTAGCTCCAAATTGAAAACAACTGTGTTAAGTGAGATATACAATACCACTTATACTCATATGCTCTTTATATGTCAATATGAACATCCAGATATGTCAGTAGGAGCTCAGATGGCTCCATCTGAAGCTATTTCCTCACGCCTCAAAACCTCTTTCTGCATATTCCTTTCCTTGTCTTCCTATTTGCGTTCCTTGCACAGCCCATGGAATTTGTCCACTGTCTCTAAACTAGCAAAACAAGTTATTAGAAAAGACACCAATAAAGGCATCATTCTGAGTGTAGCTGACTAATCTGTAATACTTCTTCTAGATGCATTTGTATTTTAACCAGAAACAAAAGCCCTGCTAGATAACCTTGAAATAATAACCCATTGGCAGTTCCTGTCTATGGAGAGGCAGTCAGGTTTTCTCTATCAAGTTGACTAGCTGGATTGCCCAGGAGAGCTTCAAGGTCTCTTGCTATAAGAGAGCAAACTTATCGGGCAATTGACATCCGAGAACAAAAAGCCTGTCACTTCAACTGTGAAGACTAGGATTCTTTCTACTCAGTTTGGATGTTTCCTCCCTACTCCTAACCCTCCTGTAAATAGGAGAGGACCTGAGATCAATGTCCTCTTCCTTGAATAAAACTGAAGGTTGTCTGACTGTGCCCGGCCAAAGTGTGCCTCTTCATGGGATATGAAAATCTAGGAAACTACATGGATTCTGCTAACCCTATATCCATAAAGTAACCTAAGAAATCTGCTTTGTACCTCCACTATGTGTTTGTACTGTTTGTCTTTGTTCCTTGCCTTGTTCTGTCTTTCCATAAGGTTGTATTTAAGTAATTAGGCAATTACTATAGCTGTTTAGAATACATATTTCTTCCATAGAGCATCATAGTAGGTAGGAAGTCTAGATATCAGTTGTTCATTGATTGGAAGTCCTCCTGTCACTGTATTGTAGATTTTCTTCTCTAGGATGATAGCATGTTGATTCTTCCTATAGTAGGACCATAGTTATTGGTCTAACTACTAGAAATATGCTTTTATTATGCTCTAGTTAGTAAGGTATGGAAAAAAAAAGAGAGAAGGGAATATGGAAGAGCAAAGAAATGAATCATGAGGACCTAACTCTGTATTGAAGAACCTTACACATGACTTTTAAATTTGGCTATGAATAACTAGCTTGTATCAGGCTTCCCCTTCCACCAAAATGTATATACATATGGAAAAATATGTAAAACAATTATGTGCAGGAAATGGGCAGCAACCAATGCAAGGCTGAGATCTCTGAGCTAAGGGAAGCACATAAGCTACATCCTGCATTCACCCTGATTTCTCCCTGGGTGCAATTTCCAAACCATTGTATAGGGAATAGCCCAAGAAGAAAATAGAAATTTTGCTGTCAGAGGAAACAGAGACTGGTGTTTGGAGTTACCATAATGATTGGGATTTGAGGGATAAGGTATTAGATGGGAGAGAGTTTCAGAGAAGGAGCTCCAAAAATCTACATAAGAACTTACATTGGGTTTTTGGCTGACTCAGAAAGCTGTGCATTCATAGAATGTAATTTCAAGAGATGTAGCAGAGAAAAATGCAGGGAGGCTAAAATATAATCAGGAAATTTCAGAGGTTTCACGGTTTCGGGGGGCATTAAAATTTGGGTCTAGCTGCTGAATACCTTAGTTTTTGTTGTCATTGTTGTTGAAATATCACATCCTAGAAGTTAGAATGCTACAAGTATGCTAGAAGTGAGGGCTAGAATCTAGGAGAAAGGACAAAAGTGAGATAGACCCACCTTAACAAAGACTAAAATCAAGCTATGGCAGGATCAGGGAGATCCTCCACTAATTTAATTGCCTACCAGATAAAAACTTAACACTCTTTAGAAGAAGATAACGTGCTCAAGAACATCTATGATGTATCATTTATAATGCCCAGCATATAATAAAAAAGTATTAGACATGCAAGTAAGCAGAAAAAGAGACTAATAAAAGATAAAACAGAAAATAAATAAGGACCTAGAGATGATATAAATATTGACTATAATGTTAGGAGTTCAAAATAATCATAATATGTTAAAATAAAGGAAAAGATGATCAAAATGAATAAAAAGATGGATTATTTTAACAGAAAGTTGGAATCTATTAAAGGAATCTATAGAGATGGGTCTGCAAAGTAGAATATTTGAAATTAAGGTCTTTATGTCTGACATATGACTAATTAGAATCTCTTGGTAATTGTATTTATCTGTCACATACGATAAAATCTGTGATATGAACATAGAAACCAATAGGTGTAGGCTGATGAATAGCAAAGAAATGTAAGAGCCTGAAGTTGCATATACAAAAGAGGAAATTCTTTTTGTGAAACTGTACTGCACTTTGACTAAACAGATGAGGCAACTACAAAACATGACATTCAAATGACCAGAAATACATATTTAATCTATATATTAGTTTGCTACGACTGCTGTAACAAAGTAGCACATACTAGGTGGATTAAGCAACAGAAATCACAAAGCATGTGTGTCTGTGTCCAACATTTTTGCCCAATTAATTGGAATTAAAGTACTGTTGCTTTCAACCCAAAGACCTAATAATTAAAATAATTGGAACAGTATATAAGTCTTTGGCACTTCAGCATATTTGGAAATGATCAGAATGGAGCAAAACTTGTAGTCCCAGATGGACAAGCCACATGTTTCCTTGGTGGTCAAAAGAATGAACAGCAAGGAGTCTGGAATGGCTGGAGGAAAAGATGGTAGAATTAAGAGGAAGACTGACTTGGGGGAACAACTATGTAAAAGAGGGCTGATTTCAAAGTCTAGTTATTGGACAGGATCCTAAACTAAAGAAATTCTAAAATTTATCTCCATATTTAGATTCTCTAATTTGATCACACGATATAGTTATAATTGCACATTGGTCTCTATTATAGCTTGATGTTAATCTATGCTTACACTTGTAGTCCTTGGCTGCCCTCCAAATCATCTCTATTTCCTTTCAAAATCCTATGTTTATGAAGTAACAACATAGCTGGAAGATGACTTTCACATTTGCATATTGGCCCTAAAACTATAACTGGGCCTCTCTACATCTCCTACATCAGAAAATATATCAAAATGCAAGTAAAAATAGTATTCTTGAAAAACCTTGGATTTTCTTTAAACCCTTTGTGTAGTGAAGAATTAAACCTTACCTAAGAGAGGTCTGCCCTTTACCTTCAGCTTCTGGGAGGTAATCTCTAAACCCTTGCAGTGCCGGGCCTGATAGGAGTTTCTTTGTGTGACTGGGGGCTTTGGGCCATGCCAAACAGTCTAACAATGTTATTTATGGTAGAAGCTTTGAGTCATATGGTATCAGCTTGACCTCCAGAGTGTCTGGAAATGGAGGGCAGCCATGTGGGCGATCAACCATAGAGCTCAAATAAAAACTCTGGACACCACGACTTGGCTGGGCTTCCCTGGTTGTCAATATTCCATATATATCATCATATACTGTTGCTGGGAAAATGATGTCCATGACTTCATCTAGAGAGAACAACTTGAAGCTCTTTGTTTGAATCTTTCATAGATTCTGCCCTATGTGCCTCTGCTCTTGGCTGATTTTAACTGTATCTTTTAACCTAACCTAGTCTGTATCCTAAAGCATAATCATGAGTATAAGAGCTTCTAGTGAGTTCTGTGAGTCTTTCTAGTGAATTACTGAACCAAGGTGTGGTCTTGGGGACTCCTGGACTTGCAGTTGGTGTCAGAAGTGAGAGTGGTCTGGTGGACTGCCCCGTAACTCCACACTCTTTTAAAAAGTAAATGATTTATAAACTGTTTCTGTAATTACTAATAGTGACAAGTTACCTGTGAAGAACTGCTAAACAACTGGTGTGAGAATAATGCTGATGGTTGTTCATTATAAGGAAGAGTATTTGGGGTTTAAAATACCTGGCAGTATTCCTCCAAGTACTGAGGTGTTCATTCATCCAGCAAATATTTGCTGAGCACCTTACTACATGCCTTAAAGATACAGTCCTTTAAATTGGGATAATTCCTAGATTTGAAAGAAAAATGAAAATAACAACTAACAGAGAAATCTGATTCAATTCAAACAAGAATTAGTTTGCTAACAGAGATAGATACATCAACGCCATCAGGTCTATCTTGTTGTAACAGTTAAAATTGTGATATTTGGAAGCCAGGTAGACCTTGGCTGACTGCCTAACATGACATTTTGTATACATACTGTGATATTCATTGCAATCTTTAGCTCGTTCTCACTTTCCTCATCTATAAAATGGGGAGAATATCTACGTCATAGATTTGTTGTGAGGATTAAATGGGATGATGTATTAAAAGGCCAGTTACATAATGAATACATGTTATCTATCGTTATCATTATTAAAAATATGCTCTGGTATATCTTTTAATGAATCATTTTTTTCTAAACTGAGTGGGAGGGGATGTTGCTTCCCAGCATACCTACGTCAATTTTAGTGGCCACTTAGTTCCTTGATCCCAGAAGCTATTACAGCATTAAGAGGACAGACGTGCAGGCCCAGTTTTGAACTGTATATTGTAGCAGAAAAGAGCAAAAGAACAGGTTTGGGATTTATTTAGTAGCAGTGACTTCAATTACAGCTTCTTTTGCTGCCTTTTGTTTTGTCAGTAAAATACCAAAGAGATTTGGCTGTTGTATATACAGTGATACAAAGCCCCAGAGAAGGTGAAATTGCATTTTGTAATCTCATGGCTTTTAGGCAGGAGAAGGATTATGAAGCAGCTGGTGAGTGTAAAATATTCATTAGTTTAGTCTGTAGCAACATTCAAATGTTTAGACGGTTTCTCATCTGGGGTAGCTCAAGCTCTGCCCCTAGACATTTTAATTGTGCAGAATATATTGAACGGGCAGAACTAAATGAATCGTCGGTAAACTGCTTATTTTTGAGATTTTCTTCCTCCTCGTGAAAATACATATTAGACATTACCCAAATTTATGGGATAAAGGGAAGAGACAACATAACATGAAAAGCTAAGCTTACATTTTATAAAATTAAAATGCTTTTCCCTGAGTACACTAAAAAACCGTGTTATCCAACATTACCATCTGCACATCCCTGTCTTCAAGCAGTTTAGCTGTTGTAGATCACTGCACTAGTCTCTTCCAGGTAATTATACCTCCATCTGACATGACACCTTGGGCTCTTCCTTCTTAATTCTCAAAATTAATGAATCTGTTTGCTAGCAGAATAGATCACATTACACTCATTTTAAGTAAATTGCTCAAAGTCACAAGGCTATACAATGGCAAAACTACGAGATTTAGCGCTAGTTCCTCTTCAGTGGACCCATGGTCTCCATACTATAGTTTGCAGTAGAATCATACAGGAAGCTTGTAGAAAATGCTTGTGCTTGGGTGTGAACACATACAGGTGCTGATCCACACTGTCTGGTGCAGGGACCAGAAATCTGCATTTTTAGCAACTACGCTGGTAATTCTGAAATAGGTGATTATAGGACAACACCATATGGATTACACGTGAAGGCTCCTGGAAGCAAAAGCTATAGGTTATTTCTCCATCCTTTAAACATCATGTGCTATTTAGTTAGGATTAATGCCATTCCCTATGGCATAGAAGAAAATAGAGCTGGTTTCCCTAAAAGAGAAATGATGTTTTATTTTTCTCTGTCTTCCTGATGCCACTGCTAGATGTGCATATATATCACTTTTGAAAGCTTTAGGTTGAAGCTAAGCTTTACCCTTGGGAACCCGAGGAGTGGTTTCTATTTGTGATGTTCATACTGTATTTAGTGCAACATGAATATAATAGAAGCAAATCAAAGCTTCACCCATGAAACGTCCCTCTTTCTGGACAATCTGCTGATACCCTCTATAGCCACTGATTCAATGCCATGGCCCTACCCGATTCCTGATTTATGTCTGGTCTCACGGACTCCTGCCAACTTCGGCAAGCAGTTACCAGGAAACAAACAACATGTTTCTTTCTGAAGACCCATTGCTTCTTCCCAGAAATATAAGCAAGCCATTTCATGAGAATAAAATACTGCTCTGGGGTCATTCTGGTCATCAATCTCCAGAAGACAGCAGTTTCTGCAGCAATTTGACACTCCTACTTTATGCTGAAGTTGGAAGCTACCACCTTTCTTTATATTAAATAAAATTCAGCTTTTGGCATGAGTTTATGCTGCCTTTTTTTAACCTCAGGTTTTTCTGGTCCTAGTGGGAATTATTGATACTTTCCTTTCCATAGTGCAAGTGCTAGAATAAAATCCCACATTCTGTAGGGCTCCCAGGAACCATCACTGTGTCACAGAAACAACAAAACATGCTAATGAAGCAGGTTTTATTTCTATCAGTAAGCAGTCTGCATACACAGAAGTTTCCTGTAACTAACAAAGATGATACATTAGGAAATTTCTTAGCAATATTCAATTGTATGATTGTATTTAATATTCTCATCAGGATAATGAAGGGGGTGAGAATAGATTAGGGGTCAGCAAACTTTTCCTGTGAAATATTTTAGATTTTGCAGGACATGCAGTCTCTTTCACAGTTACTCAGTGCTACTGTTGAAGCACAAAAGCAGCCATAGATAATACATCAATGAATTAACAGGTTTTGTTCCAGTAACTGGTTATTTGCAAGAACAGGTGGTAGGCTGTATTTGTCCTGCGGGGTATAGCTTGCTGACTCCTGGACTCAGTGGTCTTTTCTGGCTCCCAAAGTTGCAAGAAACTTAAAATCCAACTGTCCCTTTCTGATTAAGATCTCTAGTGCTGATTCATTTTTAATTTTGTCCGTCAAAGACTATTGAAATTAGAACTACTACTACTAATAATATTTATTGAAAAACTCAGGTACTATGAATTTGATAAATGTTTTTCAAACATTATTTAATTGAATCTCCTCAAACCTAAAAGAATAGTACTATTATTATGATCGCATTTACGGATGTGGAAAACTGAGGATCAGAGAAGTAAGTGGGAAATTATTGTATGTGTTCATAGTAAATGATAGAGTAGGGAATCAGAAAGTGTCTGATGACTCTCAGGCCCCAATGGTTGGGTCCAGAAGCCAGATTACAAGAGGAATAATAAAAGGAAAGTAAAGGAAGACTTGTCATCTTAGAAAATTGGCAATTTACTGGAGAAAAATGGGATGGTTACTTCCAATTCTTCCATTTTCTCTACATAGAGCACTTGAAAACAAAACAAAAACAAACAAAAACAACTGAGATATAAATATCCTTTCATAAGTTGATCCTTTGTTGCTTGGCAAGGTTACCATGACTTAAACACCAGGAATTACTCCTGTATAGGAGCAAGCACTTCACTGTGTGGCAGAAATTCATTAGTCTTGAACCTGGTTCAGTGAGTGACAGAATGGGCACCAAGGTTTTCTTTTTGGTGGTTGAGAGTGTTGCTTCAGCATCACTGAGCTCCTTGTTCTTTTACTGTCAGAGCAAGATGAAATTAAGAGGCCAGTTTGTTGGGAAGTCAGTTTCTGTGTCGTGCAGATCTAAGAGAAATGTTGGAGCAACTGCTGTTCCTGAAAACATACAAAGTCTGGAGAAACAAGCAGAATTTTGTTGATTTTGCTTTTCTCATAAAGTAGGAGAAATGGATCAAGTCTGGCAGGGTTCAAAACACTCTTTCTGTCACTAAAGAGAAATATCTTCAAGGGCCAGAAAAATAGGAAGACAGTGTGTTTATGTCAATCCCTAAATTAGAAAATATCACTGGCTGACGTTCCAAACTATATATTTCTGTCTCCAGCCATCTAAGTGAGAGCTGGGGACCTGGTGCTAACTTTGAAGAGAGTTGGAATGCTAGCCTCTTTTGCAGAAATGTATAAATTGAACAATTGCTTTAAAAACAGACTGTCTATAATGATTCATTTTGCAGAACTTTGAAAAACTCATTTAGGAATAAATACCATATGATTTCACTCATATATGGAATCTAAAAAAAAAAAAAAGAACAAACAAAGCAAAACAAAACTCACGGATACAGAGAACAGATCGGTGGTTACCAGAGGAGAAGGGATTTGGGGGTGATGGTCAAAACGGGTGAAGACGGTCAATTGTATGGGATGTGATGATACCTAGACCTTTAGTGGTGATCACTTTGTAGTGTATACAGATGCCAAATTATAATGGTGGACACCTGAAACTTACATAATGTTATGTACGAATTTTACTTCAGTAGAAATAAACTCAGTATTTTAGAAGCATTATCATGCAGGATACCTTAAGATTAAATACATAAATATCTTGGGTAATCCAATATGGAAACTTGAGTGGAGGTCAAAAATCTTCTAAGACATCTGTAGATGTTTAAAAATAGTACTTTAAAAATAGAGGAAAGTATGAACTATCTGTATTAACTTTAGTGGTATCACGCATAATGAGCATCCACCAATAATCAGTCTCAAACCTTAAAGCCATTATACAAGGATCAGTTTCCAGTAAAAGCAAACATTTTTTTCAGAATGGCTAATAAATTGCAAACTGATATAACTCCATGTATTAAAACTTTATTTTCCATTTTGATAATGGTGATTTGTGACCTGCTCAAAGAATTGTTACTAGAAGCAAAGAGGTGGGGCAAAAGATCTGAATAATTTGTTCACCAAGCTGTATAACTAAGGCTTGGCAAAAATAATGTAATGTAATTTAGTGAACACATGGGACATGGTGGGCAGTTTCTAGTATTTTAAGAGATGATACGTTTCATCTGCCCTTTACTATAATTTTTCTTGTACTTATTTCTCTATTAATTCATCTTTAAAAAGGAATTAAAAAGCTTTTTTACTATGTTGTATTAGGTCAAAATTAGTTCATTATGGAAGAATTTTGAATTCAAAAGATCTTTACCTAGTTCTGTTGTTAACTCTAAGCACCAATAGTTAATTTCTCTTAGAGATGCAGACCAAGTTATTTATCATATGGACTCAAATGTTGTCTGGGTAGATTCTCCTGATTTTCTCCATAGGTCTTTCTTAGACTGATGATTGAAGACCTTCTGTTTTCGGAAACATTGGCTTAAGAGGCAGTGCCTGACACAGAGCCCACCACACACATAGTAGGCATCTAGAAAATGATTTTGTGTTTGTATTCTTTTAAATAGACATTTAATTTTGGCTTTAACTTCTTTTTTTAAAGTTAAATCTGACATAATTTTGTAGAAAACCAAGATTCCTATGCTACTTATTAGTTGCACAAAAGTATTCACCTTTTTTTAATTAAAAAATTTTTTTTATTGAAATATAGTTGATTTACAAGGTTGTGTTAGTTTCAGGTGTACAGTGTAGTGATTCATATATATATATATGCATATTCTTTTTTCACATTCTCTTCCATTATAGGTTATTACAAGATATTGAGTAGAGTTCCCTGTACTATACAGTAGGTCCTGGTTATCTATTTTATAAACAGTAGTGTGTATATTTTAATCCCAAACTCCTAATTTATCCCTCCTCCAGCCTTTCCCCTTTGGTACCCATAAGTTTGTTTTCTGTGTCTGTGAGTCTATTTCTGTTTTGTAAGTTAGTTCATTTGTATCCTTTTTTTAGATTCCACATATAAGTGATATCATAAGGTATTTGTGTTTCTCTGTCGGGTTTACTTCACTTAGTATGATAATCTCTAGGCCCATCCATGTTGCTGCAAATGGCATTATTTCATTCTTCTTATGGCTGAGTTCTATCCCATTGTATACATATGCACCACATCTTCTTTATCCATTATCTGTCAGTGGATGCTTAGGTTGCTTCCATATCTTGGCTATTGTAAATAGTGCTGCTATGAACACTGGGGTACATGTACCTTTTTGGATTATGTTTTTCTCCGGATATATGCCCAGGAGTGGAATTGCAGAACTATTTTGTAGCTCTATTTTTATTTTTGTTAAGAAACTTCCATACTCTTCTCCATAGTGGCTGTACCAGTTTACACGTCCACCAAGAGTGTAGGAGGGTTCCTTTTTCTCCACACTCTCTCATTCACTTTGTAGACTTTTTGATGCTGGCCTTTCTGACTTGTGTGAGGTGATATCTCATTGTGGTTTTGATTTGCAATTTCTCTAATAATTAGCGATGTTGAGCATCAATTCATGTGCCTGTTAGCCATCTGTATATCTTCTTTAGAGAAGTGTCTTTTTAGATCTTCTGCCCATTTTTTGATTGGGTTGTTTGTTCTTTTGATATTGAGCTGTATAAGCTGTTTGCATATTTTGGAGATTAATCACTTGTCAGTTGCATCATTTGCAAATATTTTCTCCCATTCTGTAGGTTGTCTTTTGTTTTGTTTATGGTTTCCTTTGCTGTGCAAAAGGTCTTAAGTTTCATTAGGTCCCATTTGTTTATTTTTATTTCCATTTCTCTAGGAATTGGATCAAAAAAGATATTGCTGTGATTTATGTCAAGGAGTGTTCTGCCTATGTTTTCCTCTAGTTTTATAGTATCCGGTCTTACATTTAGGTAATTAATCCATTTTGAGTTTATTTTTGTGTGTGGTATTAGAGAATGTCCTGATTTCATTCTTTTACATGTAGCTGTCCAGTTTTCCCAGTACCACTTATTGAAGACACTATCTTTTCTCCATTGTATATTCTTGCCTCCTTTGTTGTAGAATAATTGACTATATGTGCATGGGTTTATTTCGGGCCTTTCTATCTTGTTCCATTGATCTATATTTCTGTTTTTGTGCCAGTACCATACTGTTTTGACTACTGTAGCTTTGTAGTATAGTCTGAAACCAGGGAGCCTGATTTCTCCAGTTCTGTTTTTCTTTCTTAAGATTGCTTTGACTATTCAGGGTCTTTTGTGTTTCCATACAAATTAAAAATTTTTTTGTTCTAGTTCTGTGAAAAATGCAATTGGTAATTTGGTAGGAATTGCATTGAATCTGTAGATTGCCTTGGGTAGTATAGTCATTTTGACAATATTGTTTCTTCCAGTCCAAGAACACAGTATACCTTTCCATTTGTTTGTGTCATTTTCAGTTTCTTTCATCAGCACTACATAATGACCAAGGGATCAATCCAAGAAGAAGATAACAATTGTAAATATATATGCAATATATGAGCACCAATATATGAGCACCTCAATATATAAGGCAAATGTTTACAGACAAAAGAGGAGAAATTGACAGTAACACAATAATAGTGGGAGAATTTAAGACCCCACTTACATCAATGGGCAGATCATCCAGACAGAAAATCAATAAGGAAACACAGGCCCTAAATGATGTATTAGACAAGATGAACTTAATTGATATTTATATAGCATTCCATCTGAAAGCAGCAGAATACACATTCTTTTCAAGTGCACATGGAACATTCTCCAGGGCAGATCACATGCTGGGCTGCAAAGCAAGCCTCAGTAAATTTAAGAAAATTGAAATCATATCAAGTATCTTTTCTGACCACAATGCTATGTGATTAGAAATCAACTACAAGAAAAAAAAACTGCAAAAAAACACAAACACGTGGAGACTAAACAATATGCTTCTCAACAGCCAATGGATCACTGAAGAAGTCAAAGAGGAAATCAAAAAATAACTAGAGACAAATCAAAATGAAAACACTATGATCCAAAACCCATGGGATGCAGTGAAACTGTTCTAAGAGGATAGTTTAAGCCATAGAAGTTTACCTCAGGAAACAAGAAAAGTCTCAAACAGCCTAAACATTACACCTAAAGCAGCTAGAGAAAGAAGAATAAACAAAACCCAAAATTAGCAGAAGGAAAGAAATCACGAAGATCAGAGAAGAATAAATGATATAGAGACTAAAAAACACTAGAAAAGATCAACAAAACTAAAAGCTAGTACTTTGAAAGGATAAACACAATTGATAAACCTTAGCCAGACTCATCAAGAAAAAAACGGAGAGCACTCAAATCAGTAAAATTAGAAATGAAAAAGAAGTTACAATGGACAAACAGAAATACATAGGACCATGAGAGACTGCTACAAGAAACTATATGCCAACAAAATGGACAACCTAGAAGAAACTGACAAATCCTTAGAAAGGTACAATCTCCCAAGCCTGAACCAGTAAGAGATAGAAGATATGAACAGACCAATTACAAGTACTGAAATTGAATCTGTGATTTAAAAACTCTCAGCAAACAAAAGTCCAAGACCTGATGGCTTCACAGGGGAATTCTATCAAACATTTAGTGAAGAGTTAACACCTATCTTTCTGAAACTATTCCCAAAGATTGCAGAGGAAGAAACACTTCCAAACTTATTCTACGAGGCCACCATCTCCCTGATAACCAAAACCAGACAAAGATACCACAAAAAAAGCAAATTACAGGCCAGTATCACTGATGGACATAGACGTAGAAATCCTCAACAAAATACTAGCAGACTGAATCCAGCAATCATTAAAAGGATCATAGACGATAATCAAGTGGATTTATCCCAGGGATGCAAGGATTTTTCAAGATCTGCAAATCAGTGTGATATCTCACCTGCTTTTCCTGGTGACATTGGAATTGACCAAGTGAGCTAATCACCTAGTAGTTTATTCAGGGGCTTATTATTTTTATGGTTTCATGTGAAGAAATGAAGTCAAACAAACTTTAAAACTCAGCCAGGCCTATGTATACCGTTAGAATAAGAAGGTAGTTCTGTTATTTTATTTCAATTCTTAGGGTAAAATTTACTTTTTGAGGATCTGTTTATTATTCTTTTTAGTGTTAGTCATGAGGATCTATTTATTATTCTTTTCAGTGTTAGTCATGAAAAACTAAAATGTAAGTATAATAGACATAATTACTACCTACTAGCAATTTCTCTTATATTGAGACAGTTTCATTTGTACTAAATGTATGAAATTGACAATTATATGCATGAATATTTAATTAGTTAAAAAATTGATTACTGAGGCTTTCGTATTTGTTTTGAAAAACAGAAGTTCATTCTAAGTATTTAAATACATTGAAACTTGATCTTCTGTTGCTAGGATATTCCAGACATAATAATACTGTTACTTCCTTGAAAAATCTTGTTTTTGCTGTGGAAGCAATCAAACACACATTTACCAGAAGAAAAAAAAATATTTAGAATCAGCTTGTATTGAAATAAATTTTCTTATAATACTAACTAATATTGAATTGTAAGTCACTAAGTCCAAGTACGTTTTCTACTGCAAAGTTTAAACTACAGATTTTAAATTATGCTGAGAATTGTTATAGAAGGAAGCAAAACTTTATTTCTAGAAAAATCAGACATTGTACTTGTTTTTGGTGAGGCAGCAGAGTAAACATTCTAAAAATTAATATTTAATTTCTCAATAAAAATTAATTTCTCATAATTACTATTTAAGAATTTCTGTATCTTATTTTGTTCATGTATTAAAATTGTTTGTCCTTCACTTTGTTATAGAGATAACAGATAAAAGGGCAATTTTAAACATGATTAATGTAATTGCAGTATTCACTTGAACTAGACAATTTATGTTAGCATCACTAAGAAGCACCTACCTCTGAACATAATTAGTTTTTGAACTGTTAGAATGTTGTTATTGTTTTAGGAATTGTTGTGGGCTGAACTGTGTCTCTCCCCACTCCACCCCTTCCAAATTCATATGTGAAGTCCTAACCCCTAGTACCTCAGAATGAGAGTATATTTAGAGATAGGGTCTTTAAAAAGATAATTAAATTAAAATGAGGTCTTCAGGGTGAGCCCTAATCCAATATGACTGGTGTTCTTATAAGAGGAGGAGATTAGGGCATAAACATACAGAGAAAAGACCAAATGAAGACTCAGGGAGAAGACTGCCACCTACACGCCAAGGGGATAGGCCTCAGAAGAAACCAGCCCTGCTGGCACCTTGATCTTGGACTTGTAGCTTCCAGAACTGTGAGAAAATACATTTCTGTTTTATAAACCATTCAGTCTGTGGTACTTTGTTATGGTAGCCTTAGCAAACCAATACAGTAGAGCCATAGCTATGGAAATTCCAAGACAAGTCTTCACTCTTCTGGGAGGTTTTATGAATTCCAGCCCTGATATCTGTAAACAACTTTTATGAGCTTCTCTGTTTCCTCTGACTCCTTGTTAGGTAAATAGAGAGGGGGTGTTACAATGGATGATGAGAGTTTGATGTGTCCCAAAACATCTGAACACCAAATCTATTTGCTCTATAGGTCCTTTTTTTTGTGTAAGAAGTAAGTCAGACTGTGTGTTCACATGTGCGTGTATGTGTTTGTGAAGGTGTGTGTGTGTGTGTATTGAAGAGGTGTTAGGTGTTATAGCGTACTGGTTAAGAGTACAGACTCTGGAACCAGATGGAGTCTGACTCTCTGCCCCACATTTACTAACTGTGATCTTGGGCAAGTTATTTACCCTCTCCTATCTTCACATCCCTTATCTGTTAAACAGTTCGGTAATAGTCCCTACTTCATAGGGGCATTGTGTGGATTAATTAGAATGGTGCCTGACGCATAGTAAGTGTTGGGTGAGTGTTAAATACTATTATATGCCTTTTTGCCTTTGACTGACAAGTGGCTTCAAGTGGAACAAAAGTCCCAGTGATTGGTGGGAAATGAAATACAGCAAGTTAATTATCTATTTTGTTAAAAAAGAGAATACATTCCTTTTCAGACTTCATTCATTCATTAATACATTTAAGTAAATCTTGATTTGTTATAATTGATAATGTGTTACATTTCTTATATTTTCTTGCTTTCTGTAACACTATGGTGTATTTTGTTAAACAGCATTCTTTAGTGTAGTCCAATTGAACAACTTTAATTTTATTTCTTTTGGGGAAACTTTTTCATATTTGGGAAATCTTTCATTTAACCAAAACCAGAAATACTATCTTTATTATTTTAGGTGCCAAAGTTTTGCTTTCAAATTTAAATCCTTAATCTGTCTGTAAATATATTTTTGTATATTATGTGAGGTAGAAATTCATCTTCTTTCTTTTTTGTCCTATTTGGATAATTATTTGTTCCAACATCTAAAGCGATTTTCCTTTTTCCACTGATTGCCAGTGCCACCTTGGCTGTATATCAAATATCACTTAATCCTCACAGAGAGTAAACCGAACATCTTCTATGCAAGGTAATTTGCAATATTAATCAAACTTACAAATAAATAATTTCAGTATCAGAAATTTGTCCTGTATGCTTGCACATGTGAAAGGTCATGTGAATAAAGTTATAAAAAACCTTGATTTAAATCCTGGTTCCTTTAGCCACCAGCTTGCATGATTTGGGGCAGCTTATTTTACCTCTGAGCTCATAAACTTTAGTTTCCTCAACTGTAAAATAAGGTTAATGATCTCTACTTCATAGGGTTATTGTGAGGATTAACAAAATGAAGCAATGGGTTTGAAGAACCTTACATGGTGCCTGGAAAGTAGAAGGCACCGAACATCATTTGCCTCCTCTTCCATCCTCAATATTCCCATAATCTCAATAGGATACTAAGGTTATATGCTCAAAGAAGGGCTCAAAGTGTGAGAATTGGGAAAGCACTCAGAAATCAACCAGCTGAACTGCTCGTGGACATGTCTGTGAGGCCAGATCAGAGAGGACTGCAAACTCCCTATCTCTCCATCTTCCACATTGACTAGCTCTCCTCTTATCATACACTCTTTTGTTTCTCTCCCTTCCCTCCCACATGAGGGAGAATCAAATTCAATACAATCAGTAGTTTGTAGAAGGTAGAGATAGGCAGAAGAAACAGGATAATGGTAAGGACTTGGCAAAGGTTTTATTGTTTTTCTCATTCTATGAAATGTGAAGCTGTTTTATCTTTCATAGGATTACAGCTATCAGCCTTTTAGAGGTCCGTGACTTATGTGCTAAACCTCTGCTGGTTTCTTCCCTGCCCTCTGAACCTTTTTTTCATAGCCTTATTGATTTTCTGGTATTTGCCTACCTTCCCTTGTTAATTCAGGGCTCCCATAATCAACCAAGGGAAAAATGCATCAAACTCACTTTGTTCTCTGAATCCAGAACTGACAGAGCCCCTCAGCAGCATTTGGCGCAGTGGCTGATTTGCTGTCAATTTCTTTTCCAGTACAATTTATTAGCCAATTAATTTATGACCCTAACACATTGTAGACAAGTAGAGTCTATTGATAAGTTTAGGGATTTTTCAGTTAAATAAATCCAGTCCACACACATTTCAGTTCTTTTTCAAGGGAATGAAAAACTCTTATAAGGCTGAAAATGACTTGAGAAGAAAAGCTTGAAAATTTTTCAAGAGACCAGATGGTGGCAGCAGAGAATGTGAAAGAAAAAACTCTTATGAAAAATAATGGTTTAAAAACATGATATGAATATGTTGCAAATAGTTGCAAAACTACTAATTATGGGGACTTTCCTGGTGGTGCAGTGGTTAAGACTCCGTGCTTCCAATTCAGGGGACCAGGGTTTGATCCCCAGTCAGGGAACTAGGTCCCACATGCATGCCACAAACAAGAATTTGCATGCCACAAATAAGGAGCCTGCCTGCCACAACTAAGACCCGGCACAACCAAATAAAAAAAAACAAAACTTTTTTTTCAAAAACTACAAATTGTGGATGGCAATTAAAATAAGGAAACAGGTTAAGGACATATACATCAGTGCTAGAGATACCTGAATTTGACTCAGTGGCAGTGTGAACTCAGGCAAGACACTTAATTTCTTTAAGTGTTGTTTCCTCAGTTTGTAAAGTGGGAATAATAATAGCTACATGGTCGTTTGGGGATTAAGAAAGATAATGTAGGTAAAA